>NW_026623071.1:300000-396820 GCF_023065955.2 Ursus arctos | reverse complement strand
TATTAGAGGTTTTGCTCACATGTCTGGTTATTCTTGCTGGGTGTTCGTGTCTAAGGGAAGGTACTTGAGCTTCTGGTTTTCCAAGAAATATTGGCAGCCGCCTAAATCTGATAATCTTCCCAAGGAAAACTGAGTAAGTCATCTGGAACACATCCCTGCAGCGTAACTGTGAGCCATAGACAGAAGTTCAGCCTGCAGGAAAGCAGAGAAATAAGCCTCGGCAGCCAGCACCAGGACCCACATGAAGGCAGAGTCAGGTGGAAACTATATGATAAAGGGATGGCCTAGTGGTGGCAGTACACAGAGGGGAAAAGGCAGGGACCCCACCACAAGTGATGGAAATACAGACAGTCTCCGACTGACGATGGTTGACTCAACGATGTTTCAGCTTTACAATGGTGCAAAAGCAATATGCATTCAGTAGAAACTATACTTGGAATTTTGAATTCAGATCTTTTCCCAGGTCAGTGATACGTGGTACATACTCGCTCGTGATTCTGGGTGACAGCAGGGGCTTCAGCTCGGAGGCAGCCACCCGATCATGAGCGTCAACAACCGACACACTTCCCACCGTTCTGTCCCCCTACAGCCATTCTGCTTTTCAACTTCCAGTGCATCACTCAGTCAATTACATGAGCTATTCAACACCCTATGATTAACTAGCCTATGTGTTGGATGACTCCGCCCAACTGTAGGCTAACCTAAGTGTTCCGAGCACGTTCAAGGTCGGCCAGGCTGAGCTGTGATGTTCGGTCGGTTAGTGTACTAAGTGCATCTTCAGCTAATGGTGGTTCATCCGTTGTAAGTCGAGGAAGACTGTTCTGATAAATCCGACCCCGGTTCACTAGAGCACTAGGCACTGGGTCATCAAGAGGAAGAGTTTGAAAGTTCATGAGATTGAAGGTGGCTGTTTGGGGAAGGTACCGGTTCTAGGAGGAGGGGTAGATGTCTCCTGGGGGCTTGATGGTAAAGTGCAAGAAGGAAGCAAGGGTCTCACAGGGGGAAAAAATCACAGATCAGAAGAGAACAACCCCTCCCAGCTCAAAGTAAAAGTGTTCTCTCTGAGGAATGCTGCGTTTCCCTGTACCAACACAACACTTGTCAGTCAACCCCATTAAGCCGCACAAACCCCTCATGTCTGCCTGCATAGAACAGTTGTTTCTGCAAGTCAGGAAAAGAATGCCTTTCAAAATGAGCAGAAAAAGGAAGACATCTTTAAACACTGCCATTAGAAGAAAACAAAAGGAGAATCATTTCCAGCTGATGAAAAGTCTCTCCTCAACGATAAGGCAGAAGAGAACTGCAACAAGAGCTAGCCGGAATCAGATGTCCTTCAACAGGACTTTGCAGAAGTTAAACTTAACAGTGGAACTTAAGAATTCAAATGGGCACCTGGGTGGCTCAGTCGGTTAAGCGTCTGCCTTCAGTTCAGGTTCTGATCCCAGGGTCCAGGGATCAAGCCCCCTGTCGGGCTGTCCGCTCAGCGGGGAGTCTGCTTCTCCCTTTGCCCCTCCCCCTGCTGCATGTGCACATGCTCACACTCTCTCTCTTTCAAATAAAAATTTTTAAAAATTTTTCAAAATGTCAGAACAAAAATGAAACAAAACCCTCAGCAAGCCGTAAAAAATTTAAAAAGACAAAATCATCTCAAGATTAAATTACAGGGTAGCCAAGGAAGAATAGATTTTGACTGAAAATACAGTGAAGGGCATTGGAAACAAGTAGAGAAGCAGCCAAGAGTGCATAACAGAAGTTACAAGAGAAGGTAGAGTGGGTACACAAGTGCGTGTGCATTGGGGGTGCTCCCAGTGAGACCACAAGCACGGACAGTCTGCCAGTACACAACACGGAGGACACACGGGCGTGCCCAGAAGCTGGACTCCAGCCTCCCCTTGTGCATCCTGTGGAGGTGGCTGCTGAACACGTGGTGTTAAGAGTGGAACTGAACAAGTGTGGCTGGGTCCATCTTCATACGTGCGTTACCGGGGCGCCTGGGGGGGCTCAGTCGGCTAAGCGTCTGCCTTCGACTCAGGTCATGACCCCAGGGTCCTGGGATTGAGCCCCTTGTTGGGCTCCCTGCTCAGCGGGGAGTCTCCTTCTCCCTCTCCGACCCTCCTCCCAACTCATGCTCGCTCTCTCTAATAAATCTTTAAAAAGATAAATGCATTACTGGAAACCATTTATACCCGTGTGTATGTATGTGTAGGTACACACATTCATCTTTTGAATTTTTTTTTAAGATTTTATTCTTATGTAACGTCTCCACCCAGTGTGAGGCTCAACTCACAACCCTGAGATCAGGAGTCACATGTTCTACTGACTCAGCCAGCCAGGTGCCCTTCTATTGAATTATTTTAAATATATACAAATACATAAAAGAATCCTGTGAGGACTCTTCTGTAAAAAATATAAATAAATGCCATCCCCATTTCTTTCATATAGATGCAGATTTTCATATATTTAGTTTGCAAGGAACACTTATAACCTGGAATGATTTGGGTCCTAAGGGTATTCTAGCTTGAAAATACACAACCTTGGATTCTTAAGAGAGGTTTGGAGAAGAGTCGGTGTTCGTGGGGGTATTACTGAGAAAGCACATAAAAATGGAACTTGAAAATGCCTAGCCGTTTCATCCACTTAACACCAAGAATCTAAGAGCCTCCTCTTTGTTCTGTTAGACAACTTCTGATGTGGGGGCAAAGGACGGCATTTGGGTCCTAGGAAGCCTTCTGACTAAAGTAGGCGACACAGAGCAAAGTGCTCCGTCTGAGACATACTCAAAGGAAGGGCACTATAATTTCAGAAATAGTAGGAAAGTATAGGTCTTGCCTTGTCTGGGAGGCTTCCTGTTATGCACTGCCCTGCTTTGCCCCATGTGTGGGTGACTGCTTGCTTTCTTGCAGACGACTTATGTCAGCGTGTTGAGTGAGAGGTGAACTGAAAGCAAGGCTAGGGAGGTTAGGATGCCCTGTACATCAGTCCTTGTTTGTTTGAAGCAGCACACACTCTTGGCCTGCTGTGTCTCTCCTCACGGGCTTGAGATCATAACCTATCCTTTCCTTTCTACGAATCAGAACTGACAATTATCGTTCTAGTTCTTGGCAATTGTCTTGTCCATTTAGTTTGGCCTGGTCTTCGTTTTTCTGAGAAATTTAACTTGCCAAGAGCGCCCCCTGGTGTTCAGGAAGCAAGAGGGTAAATCTTTGGGCGAGTTTGACTCCAGTACAGAGGAAGCCAACAGCAGCTTGATTCTGTATTACAGTACACAGCCTTGTAAACTTTAATAATGATCTGGCTCCAGAGTCACCTAAGAAGAGCAGTCTTTTCATTTCAAAAGACATGTGCTGATGAAGTATGTATCCTGTAACCTTCTTTCTGGTGGGATGGTAGAGAAAACAAAGCCGGCACTAATCTCCACGTGGCGTCCTTGTCTGTTCACTCCCTAGGCGATTTGATCTGTAATAGTAATTGTCATACTAGAGGTTCATTCAGTGGTGGGTATGCTGCTAGTCAACAACTACAACAAACTGCTAGAAAAGCAAGACAAAGGAGAGCAGGAACCAGTGGCCCTCAGGAAGAGTGAACAAACTACCAAGAGCTCAGCTTCGTTCTGAGCAGCCCGACGAGAGGAGGTCCTGCGTGTGCCCAGGTCAGGATCCCAGGGAGGCACTAAGTTTGCAGGAAGATACAGTGCTGCTTCACTTTGACACTGAAAATACGACAGTGAAATTTACTTAATCCCGTAAGCTTTGCGGACCCCTGGATGGCGCGGTCGGTTGAACATCTGACTCTTGGTTTCGGCTCAGGTCATAATCTCGGGGTTGTGCCGTGTCAGGCTCCGTGCTCAGCGCAGTCTGCTTGAGATTTTCTCTCCCTCTGCCCACCCCGCTCGTGCTCTTTCACTCTCTCAAATAAATAAATCCTTTAAAAAAATCCCATAGCACTGGGTGTTATATGCAACTAATGAATCACTGAACACTACATCAAGAACTGATGACATACTATATGTTGGCTAACTGAACATAAAAAAAATATATATATATCATGGAACATTGCATCAAAAACTGGGGATGTACTGTATGGTGACTAATATAACAAAAATCATTAAATATAATTAATTAATTAATTAATTAAATCCTGTAGGGGTGCCTGAGTAGTTCAGTCGGTTCAGCGTCTACCTTCAGCTCGGGTCATGATCCTGGGGTACTGGGATCGAGCCCCACATCCAGCTTTCTGCTCAGCTGGGAGCCTGCTTCTCCCTCTGCCTCTGCCTGCCGCTCTGCCTGCTTGTGCTTACTCTCTGTCAAGTAAGTAAATAAAATAAAAAACTCCTGTCAGCTTTGAAAAAAACAAGCTCAGCGCTTTAGGACAATGGGACAATTATGAGTTTTTTGTTGTATTTTCCACTTTAGATACACATTTATGGTCTAAAAAGCAAGACAGAATTTTCCAAATTTAAAACTAGGTAGATAGTGGCTAGCCCTGATTGAGTTTTTATGAAGTCTACTACCCTTTCCCACCCCATCTCTCCAGAATGAAGGGTGATAGCATTTAAAGGTTGACCCACAATTACCAGCCCTTATTAGGGCAGGATGTGTGCTTTAAAGGGTAAAAAACTAAACCAACAGAAAAGTATTCCTCTGATATAGATGACTCAGAGTTGGGGGTAATTCTTTTGGTGCAAGTTTTCTCAAAAGTTTTAACGCGAATTGAAATGAAGGCTGTTTAATTCCAAGTTTAGAATTAGCTTCCCTTTTCTTGCCACCTCGCATGTTGTCATCATTCCTTTAAAACTGACCAACTCACAGGGCACTGGGTTAAGCGACTGACTCGGTTTCTGGCTCAGGTCATCATCTCAGGGTTGTGAGATCGAGCCCCACATCGGGCTCTGCGATGAGCGTGGAGCCTGCTTAAGATTCTCTCTCTCTGGAGCACTTGGGCGGCTCAGTCAGTGAAGCGTCTGCCTTCGGCTCAGGTCGTGATCCTGGGGTCCTGGGATGGAGTCCTGGGTCGGGCTCCCTGCTCAGCGGGGAGCCTGCTGCCTCTGCCTGCCTCTCTGCCTACTTGTGCTCTGTCAAATAAATAAATAAAAATCTTTGAAAAAAAAAAATTCTCTCTCCCTCTCTGCCAACCCCCCCCCTAAAAAAACCCTGACCAACTCTTGGTTTTACCACCTAGCTCTTTCTCAACCCACCCTCTCTCCAGCCCTGCCACTGTCCTTCTTCCTCCCATTTATGTTGCCCCCAGAGAATCCATCAAAAACACTTCTCAAATGTTCTTGACTGGCTTACAAGCCTTTCCACTCCCCGTCCCCCCGGAGCACCGCCCCCACCTGAATCAACAGATGTGTGTTATCAGGGACCACACAAACCGAACATAAAGTGGACATGTCACCACCCTCAAAATTCCACCTAGCTACATCTGTCTGCAGTCCTTCTGCCATTTTACCCCTCACGTCTTACTCCGTTCATTCAGAATGGCTTCGTTCCCCCGGTAGAAAGTGCTGGTCTAGCTCCAACTCCTTTCCTGTGCTCCTGCGAGGCATCCATCCTTCCTTACCAGGCTACCCTGACTCACCTAGAAGATCCAACTCAAAGGCATCTCCAGGAAACACCCCCGACGCCCCAGCTGTGCTGATGGTCCTGAAGCCCTCCCAGCTCCCAGCAGAAACCAGTCAAGAGCACCTTCTGCGTTCACATTAATCTGCTCTTGTCTCACTACCGAACTAGGCTGTTAATAAAGCTTGAGGACAGGGACCAGCTTATTTACTTCTTTGCCACAGAACCTTGTACAGTTTTGGCTCAAAAACTGTTTAGCTCTACATAATTTGCTAAATTAAGAGAAAATGATCCTCTATGAAAGTATATAATCGCATAGATTCAACATAATACACATAAAGTCCTTTATCTACAAGTATTTATTAAATACTGTTTTTCAACTTCATACTTAAAACACCAAAACTTGTCAACACTCAACCAGATGAGCTAAAATGAAAAGGACTGATAAGAGTGTGAAGACAGATGGACAAACGAACTCTCCTACGTCGCTGGCAGAATTTACTGAAGCCAAACCTGCCCGTACCCTGTGCCCCAGCACTTCCAGTCCCAGGTACACACCCAACAGAAAGAGTAAGAATGTCCTTAGCAGCATTATTCATAACAGCCAGCCCCAGGCTGGGACTCATTCCCACATCTATTAATATCGGAACGGTTGGATAAACTCCGACATATTCAGACAGACACTACAGAGCAATGAAATAGAATGAACTTCTACGCGTGGCAATGAGGGTAGTGCTTTATGAAGTTCAAAGACAAGCTCAAGCAACCCGTGGTGATGAGACATAAACAGTGGTTACCTCTGGAGGTTGCGGCTGTGGGCCGGGAAGAGGCACCCGCACGGCCGCCCTCTGCGGGAGCCGCCGTCTTCCCTCCCTGACCCGGGTGACGGTCGCCCAGGAGAGCACGATGTCAAAGTTCACACTTAGGAGCTGGCCCCTCAGGTGTGTGCAGGTCATGTTGCAAAAAAAGTCAGAAAAAAAGAAAACCTGTGAACTAAACTCCTGGGGAAATGCCAACATGCTAGAGGTACAGCCATGAGAAAGCCATAAAGTGATAAAAGTATCTTTGTCTCTTTGCTGTAACATGGAAAGCAGTGTTTTTAAAGAGAATTATACTTTTTAAATGCACAAATGGTATTCCTTTTTATTATAATGGTTACGACTTTGGCTTAAGGTTCGTAATACCGTTTCCAGATGATGTTCCACTGTTCACATAAACCAGGCAACTCTGTGATGTTACTTAGCCAGTTACTTAAGCAGCTGACCCACTCATCTGGCTGCATTTTGAGAAAACCGCTCAACTCTGGCCTACAGGGTTGCAGGAGTAAAAGTCTAAAAATTTTATTTTACTATATTCCTTCTGTACTTTAACCTAAAACCTGCTGTCACCTTTTAGTGATGACAGAAATAAAATTCTTTAAAATGCAGAAAATGTATTTCCTGCCAAGATTAAAAAAAGAAACCAAAAACCAGAAACTTTGAGTACCCTAAACCAACTGATACGCTTTGTCCTCTAGATTGTAATTTTGGTCAACAAGTGTGATGTTCTGAATATTAACTTCAGTTCTAGGGCTGAGTTTTAATGTTAATAAAGAAATACTCAGTTTAACCAAATACCTGAGAGGATTCCTCACTGAATATTTCTGCATTTTAAGAAATACTCAGTTTAACCAAATACCTGAGAGGATTCCTCACTGAATATTTTGAGGAAAGTATATAAGTAAAAAGATTAACAGATTTAAATACCTTTAAGAGCAAGAAAGAACAAAAGCACCTAAAAATTATACATGTACACATGCAGAATAAACTCTGGGCTATAGGATACACAAGGCAAGAATGAAAATACAGCACCTTTCAACACAGACTGTTTTCCGCTACGATCTCATATAACGTAAGCAGATCATAAGCTACAAATCTTAGTAGTCACCAGAAGTTCCTGAGTGGCTGACACTACATTAGTGAGGTAATACAGGTGGCGTGTGACACCCATTTGTTTTCCAAGACTTTTTCAACTTTTGACTTTGATGCCATCACCTTGAAGACACCAGTCCAAGTGCTCATTAATCTGAGATTCCAAAACTTCATTCTGACACACAGGACAGTCAACCATTCTGTGCAGGCTGGCTGAGCTGCTGGGATTCGGAGTCGCAGCTGTAGGATGCGAACTCCACTTTGGATCATTTCCACCACTTTGTACTTGCTCGCTCTTGATAAAAAAATGGTCAAAAATAGTCTTGTCTTCTAGCCTGGGTCGTTTACTTGGGGATTTCTCTTCAGGCCCACTCACATCCAGGGGTGCAGTCACAGATGCTGATTCCGGTGCTTTGAAAGAATTTCTCAGGGATATCTTCGAAGAGGTGACCCTTCTTTGAGAACCAGAAGAGATGGAGTTTTTAGTGATGTCACCAAGTGTTACGCCTTTCGTTGGAGATGCAGTCACACTTCGGAAGGCCTTCTGGTTGGCAGCTGAGACTCTAGGAAAATAGTTGCTTAAGACATTTTGGCGACTGGTAGTAAGAACAGGGGACGCTAGAGGAGTTTTTTTACTTGAACCATTCTGTTCAAATTTCGCCTCAGTTTTAGAATTAGGTCTGAGAGCTTTTGCTGAATGGTCTTGACTGAAAAGATCTTGGGTTTTATTAATAGCATATGGAGTGACAAACTTCCCAGATGAAGGCGAACTGCTCGTTTCTCCCAGAACATATCCTTTCCCACTGAAAGGGATTAACAGTTGGGTCTCGCCTCTGTTGGGTTTATCTGCAAAAGAAGCAAAGGTTTTCTTGACTCGAAATTAAGATGGCAACAAATGTTAAGCTAATGACCTATTAATGGGAGAAGGACGATATGCAGCGGTCAGAGGGCTCTGGGATGGAGAGAACACAAAGGATAAAAAACACCTTCTCCTATTCAGAGAAGACGTTCTATCACCCAAACACTACTAGCAAAGGAACTTTTACCTTGAATATCACTTAGCATTCATTTTCAGAGGGAAAAGTCTCCTCCCACATTCTTACCTTCCCTCCTACTCACACAGAATGAGGATATCTACTCTCTCCACATAAATTCTTCTCTAGCTCCTCCACTCACTTAACATTTTGGATTCAGGAAGAGTAGCTTATTCTGTTTCTGGGTCCAACCAACAACTTCCCAAGGGAAGAAGCATTAACTCTATAGTGACCTGGTTCCCTCTTCAAAAGGCAGTTACTCTGAACTTCATAGGAAAGGGATAAATCTTCAAGATGAAGTACCAGCACATACATGTCATATCCTTTTCCCATTCTTCTCCCAATAAAAATACATACATCAACAGCACAAGTCACTCAGCTAGAATCCACCTGATAGGAAGAGGTGGAGTTAGGACTGATTCCGGGCATTGTTACTTGAATTACTGTTTTTATTCTGACAATCACTTTGCCTTCTGCTTCCCAATGACTCATCGAGTCAAGACAGGGAAAGGTACTTTACCCTCCAATATTATCCGTGGAAACTATTCCTACTGTAACTAACATCTACATCGAGCAGAGTCCACTCTTCTACTGTCACTTCATAAACAGCGGGATTTCTTTTCCCTAAGTCCACACTTACAAACGTCTACACGAGAAAGAATCCTTAAGCCCATCCTAACAGCAGTTCTCCAGAGCACGGCACTGGCTTTACTGGGTTAGCCGAGGTCCCAGCAAAGAGGGAAGAACAGACAGCAAGTTACCTTTATTTTCTGTGGCTATTGGCGGCTTCCCTAGTTTTGTCTTTCCTTTGCCCTTTCTGGAGTAATTCTCTGGCTCCTTGATTTTGATGTAAGTGCCACCGCAGGTCTTCTGGTGCTCGGCCCACCAGTAGTCGTGAGCAGAGGGCGCCCGGTTGGTGGCGCGTTTGACGTAGCCGTAGTAGGGCTTCCGGTCCTGGCACGGGCCGTTGCAGCGCCACCAGTGCCGCCGGTACTCATCCACCTCGTCGTGGAAAGTGTGGTACACCTGGGCGAGAGAGAGCGTTCAGCGTTAAGGAGGCAGGCTAACAAGTTTAAGAAAATAGGTAAGCGGCCTTTCGTTGTGCAAACTTTCCAGTTTCTGAGAGCTTCCTGCAGTGACACTTTGGGGAAGACAGCGACTAGACTTAGCTTCTGTGCAAAAGTTCATTTTAATGGGCTAGTGGCAGCTAATACTTCATGAACTGTGTAAAGACAGAAAAATGGGAGATTAGAAGACAAAAAAAATTTTTTTTAACCCACAAAAGCCCCTATCAATGCTAAAAGTTCTAGAAATCAAATTTTAAAATAATCAAAAATTAGGATAAAGACACAATTTTATATAATACCATAATAAATAAGAATTGTTCCCACTGCTCAACTGATGTTCTCCCCTACAAGTAACACTACCAAAGGGTTCTGGACTATTTCCTATAAATGCTCCACCCCACCTACACCCGCATCGTGCCTGCCGCAGCCATGACTACAGCCACTCCACGTTCTTGAAGCTCTTTGCTCGGGTCTTTGTAATGAGCCTTTTGGGGCATCATTTTCTCTGCTTAGGCCAAAAAGCTCCCCAGATTTCAAATGTTTTCATCTTTGTGTCCCTAGTGGCTACTACAGGCTCTGGCATGGTGAAGGGACTCAGTCAGTGAGAATTTGCTGCCTGGCGAAATGAAAAGCTTCATTCGTTGGTGCAAAGAAAATTCTCTGCAAATGTGCTTCTCAGTCCTTACGCAGGATCCTGTAGTTTCAGCCTCTAGAAGGAACCTTACTTACAGAGGAGAGCGGTCTAACTGAAAGGAAAGTTAGCCCTCCCAGCTTGGTGGCCCTGAGGACAGCAGGGCACCACTGAAAACTGATAATCCTAAATCACCCCGTGTACCTTTTCCTTCTGTCTTCTCGGGGGAACATTACTACTGTACAAGATTAGGAGCATTCATAGATGAGATTTTTTTTAACAAAGACATTTAACTTTCTAATAAACTCTCTGAGGGAAAGAACGCGAAGCCTTCTGTAACTCTACAGCTAAGTGCTACACTGGCTCTCCCTCCTAAACAACACACTTCTCTGACTTGGCAAGCACACCAGTAGTGCACATTCTGTTCGGTGCACAAGACGCCGGAGGGCAGGGGTCTGGGGACAGAGGGGCACGGAACACCCACCTTCTCCCTTATGTTGAGAATTCTTCACTTAATTCACTGGCCAAACAGCCAGGGCATTGGCTCTGTTTTGCTTCCAAGTCCTGTAACTCCTACAGCCTGGGAATGTGACTTCTTTAACGATGTCGTCACTAAAATAAAACTGTGCAACTGGATGCCCTGTGGAGTTTGTTATAACAGGATGTAACCTATAAAAGCAAGGGGTGTCCACTCGATAAAAACCTCTCCTAAATGAAAACACACAGACGTGCAAGATAAAAGAATATATCCTCTTCCAACTGAACAATAGGAATTATACCAGGACTTTGCTTAAAGGGAAAACGCTAATGAGGAAACTAAAAGCCTTTTGTACCAGCAACTCTACAGTTCTTTTGCTAGTCGGGACTTCATGTGACTTTTTAAATGCAAGCCGTTTTTTAATGGCTTTCTTGATGTTGAAGTAACTCTATTCGATAATTAAATAAGCTCTCTAGAAAATTAAAGCCAACAGCTAGAAAAAAATATACAGAAGGTGAGCACTTTCTACCTTCCATCACACTGGCCTTTACTGCCTTTCAAAGGCAGGAAATAATCTTGCGGGAACGAATATTCTATTTGGTTCCGTCCGATGCAATACTCACTAAGCCCTCATGGCGGCGCTGCATCACACATCTTATACAGAGGTGTACAAAGCTAAGTAAGAGCCGCCCTGTGTTCAGAGGTCCGAAAGTAGAATAAAATATTGTAAAAGGTCAAAGCACTGCTAAGGATACTCAAAGGACGGAGCAGTCCTGGCCCGCCACAAAGACGAAGGGCATGTGACACAGCACAGAGGAAGTGGTGCATGTGAGGGAGAGGATGTGTGAGGAGTGGCACAGGGGCTGGAAAGTTCCCTCAGAACCAAGACAAGCAGGGGGCTGCGGGAGGCAAGAAAAAAGAACAGTATGGTCACCTGATAAAATGAATCAGTAATAATAAAAACATCTAGGATTTAACTTGTACTCAAACCGGGCTACAATGTTTTGTGCGTATTTTCTCCTTTAATCCTCAAGGACCCGCAGGTAAGTATCCTTACTGCCCTCATTTCCGCCTCCTATGTGGAGGCCCCACTGTTCGCCATCCCGTGACCCCAGGCTCTGCTTCCTACAGCATCACACAGAAATATGAAGCAAGGAAGACCCCTGGTGATGCGAACGACACATGAAATGGCAGCAGATACAGGAACAATCAAAACCAGAGACTATCACAAGGAAACGAGGCTAAGGGACAGGAGTAATGACGCAGAGGTGGTGCAGGCCTGCAGCCACCATGCATACAGCGTTGCCCAAGCTGTGCTCAGAGGCCCCGGGGGGGCCGCGGTCAGCTTCTCTCCACTTGTTTTACCACTTACTGTGGAAAAGCCTCAAGGACAGTATATGTTCCTACCCAGTTGTCTATTTTTAGTTAAATCCCCAAAATTACTGAATAACTACTAAAAATCATAAATGTTATACTTATTTAATATTTAATAAGCTAATTAATTAAATTAATACATGTTATATTTATTTCTTATTTAGTCATATACCGTTATATTGGCTCCAGTCAGGCGATTGATGCGATGCATATGTTTACAGAACTCTGGGCCGTGCCCCTCCCGGTCTTTATCATTATTAGTGACAAATAAATAGGCGTGTATCATTTCATGCAAGAGGGTCTGAAACAGAAAACAATCGAATTAATTTGTTAGGGTGCTTTGGAAAATAAAAATGCATTTTCTTACTTTACCTAGGGTCTTAACTTTGTTTGGGTCACAGGCTCCTTTCAGAAACTAATAAAGTCATGAACTGTCTTTCTAGAAAAATTACATACGCACACATTCACAAAGCTTTGCATGTATTCTCCGAAGCTCTGCAGATCCCGGGGTAAGAACTCCGTATTCCAAGAAAGCCTTTTTAACTCATCAAACCCAAAAGGAAAGATCAATGAACTCAACTACATAAAAACTTTAAAATTCTGTGTGGGGGAGAAAACACAGTGACTGAAAAGACAAATTCAGAACGATGGATGTGCAATGCATCTCCCAGGCTACTAATTCTTAAAATATAAAGAGCTACTAACGTCAACAGAAAATGACCAATAACCCAATTTTTAAGTGGGCAAAGGTCATAGATAGGTTCACAGAAATAGAAATATAAAGCTTCTGTCAATGCTAAAAGTTTTAGAAACCAAATTTTCAAATGATCGAAAACTAGGATAAACCATAAACATGAAAAAAATGTGCAACTTCATTTATAAAAACAAATACAAACTAATGCTACACCAGTAAGTCACTTCTGCTTGTCTAGATCAGGAAAACTCCTGAAGTTTGACACCATTAGTAAAGCTAAGGGAAAAAAACATTCCCATCGATCTCTGATGGGACTGCAAAATGGTACAAACCCCCACGGAGGAGAATTTGGTAACGTCTCACAAAACTGCAAATGCATTTATCCTCTGACCCAGCAATCCTGAGACTAATATGAAAGGTCACGTGTACCAGGCATTTTCGTTTTGGCACTGTTTCTCATGTTAAGACTGGAAGTGTTTGGCAATAGGGGCCTGGCTGAAGGAATTACAGAAAATCCACATCATGGAATTCTATAGACTTAAAAAAGAACGAAAAAGATCTCTATGAAATCATTTGGAGAAACCTACAGGGTATACTGTTTTAAGGAAAAAGGCAAAATACAGAAGAACGTACACAGTATTTTGTATAAGAAGTATGTTAGGTGATCAGGAGAGGGAATGAGAATGGACATAAATATTTGCAAAACAGGGGCGCCTGCGTGGCGCAGCTGGCAAAGCGTCTGACTCTTGGTTTCAGCTCAGGTCATGATCTCAGGGTTGTGGGATCGAGCCCCATATCCAGCTCCACACTCAGCGCAGACGCTGCCTGACATTCTGTCTCCCACATCCTCTCTCCCTCCCAGATAAATGCTCACTTTCTCTCTCAAATAAATAAATAAATCTTTAGAAAATATATTTTCAAAACAGAACAATGAAACAAAAAAGAAACTAATAACAACAGTATCCTATAGCAGTTGGGGAGTTCAGCATAGAGAGGGGTGGGGTAGGACGTTTCTATGTGTATAGCTTTCTATAGTTTTGGGATTTTTGAATCATGTAAAATTTCAAAACAAACAAACAATAAAACCTACTGCTCTAGGGAATAGCATATGATAAATCCTGTGACTGGCCCAAATTTCATCTGAATTTACATAAATCTTCTTTGAATTAAAACGGCCTACTGCTCATTTCCACACCAAGGATGCAGAAGTGTAGGTGCAAAATTCACAAACGTATTTAAGGCTGCTGTTTCATAATGTATCCTAAAGAAACAGGAATACATTTTTTTTAAAAAGTGAAAGTCATGGGGCGCCTGGGTGGCTCAGTCAGTGAAGCGTCTGCCTTCGGCTCAGGTCATGATCTCGGGGTCCTGGGATCGAGCCCTGCATCAGGCTCCCTGCTCAATGGGGAGTCTGCTTCTCCCTCCCACTCTCCCTCTCAAATAAATAAATAAAATCTTAAAAAACAGACAAACAAACAAACAATATTTCTTTTTTAAAAAAAAAGGGAAAGTCATAAAGGTCTTCAAAAGCAAACCTTGTTCATAACTTTTTTACAAAGAATTTCCATCAGAAGAACTAGATTGCCATTAATGAATTGTAGTCTTATCAAATTATGCTGAACAGAAAAATGGGTGACTCAAAAATTTTAACTTTCATTATGAAAACATCCCTTTTAAAATTATCAGCTCCACCTCTGAAAATGAACTTAATCTTTTCAAGTAAATGCCACTCTGTTGGGACTCAAAGGGGATTCTATATTTCAAATGTTTTCCAATATTCTAAAGTAATAATCAGTAACTATCTTACAAAGGAGAAATAAATTTAGGTTCCTAATTTTGGGTTCAATTTAAATACCTTGAAAATGGCACACGGCACCATACTGAACGACTTCTATTTTTATATACCTACCATCTTCCACATTAGGCTAGACTCAAGGCTCTACTCAACACGGTCCCAAAACACCTCTACTTCCCACCACTGTTCTCTATCTGGCCAAAAGCAACTACTTCTGGTCCTCAATATGCCCAAAGTTTCATGCCTCACTTTTGTTCACAGCATGCCCATTCCTTCTGCCAAGAGGAGTTTTCCTCTACCAGCTCTAGTGGGCAGAATCCAGTCTGTCCCGTAAGGCTCACCTCCATGTTTTAATTAGAAGTAACAATCATAAAGTGGTAGTAATGAGCCCGAATGGTACAGGGAATAGGACAAGAGCTTTAGAGCCAGGGAAACTGGAGCCTATCATGCACAACACCCTGGACAAGTTACAACACGCTCCTCATCCCCAAAATGGGGATATCCTGATCTGGCAGGGCTATACACACTAGATTAACTATTAACTAGATTAATGCTGGTTAATCTAGTCCAAAATCTGGCACACAGTATGTGCTCAATACATTAAGAATAAGTGGGAGGAGCGGTGATGTCAGTAGTCAAAAAATACACGAGCATGAAGCTTTTCTTCTTTGTCCTCAACCAGACAAAATCTTTTCCTTTTCTGAATCCTCTGCATAATAATTTAGGTCATACTCTATGTATAGACCAGAGTCACACTGTTCTTCCTTGGTCCTTCTTACCCCGATTTGATATTGTAACTTTCTGCCAACAGCAAATGCTCACTCGATAGCATTACCACACATTTCCCAATCTCTTCTTGCCCATTACCTTCAAAAAAAAATTGTGTGTGTTTAATCATTTACATAATATTCATTAAGCAACTACTGTTCTAACTAGGGCTCCTCATAAGGCTGATTTGTTCAAATTTTTTGTATGCCTACTTTTTTTTCCTGCTTAGTCACTGTGTTACCAAGAGAGTTGTGTTAACATCTGCAACTATGATTGTGAATTATTTCTCCTTTAGCTCCTAGTAATTTATGCTTCATGTAGTTTAAAGTTATATTATTACTTTCAGGATCAAACTATGTGTTTTTATTTAACAGATTATTTTATCATTCTAAAATGTTAACCTTTTTTTCTAGTAAAACTTCATCCCTTAAAATCTTCAGTCTGATACAACAGCTTTCTGTTATTGTTTGGATGAAATACTTTTTTCCAACCTTCTACATTTAGTGCATGTGTCTTTATCTTCAGCACATCTCTTTCCATATCTTTAACTAGTGCTTAGTCTATTTACATTTAATATAATTACTGATATTGCCTTTATGCCTTTTTTTTTTTCAGGGCTTTTTTCCTTTATTCCTCCTTTCTTTCTTTATTAACTATTTCTGTTGTACCATTTTAAACTTAGTAGCTTTACCTTTTTTTCTAATTGTGGTAAAAAGCACATAACATAAAATTGACCATTTTAACTATTTTTAAGTGTACAGTTCTGGAATGTGATGTATATTCACATTGTTCTGAAACCCATTACCTTTTATTATCCTTACAAACACCATCCTTCAGAGGGGAGGGGGGTGGGGGAATGGAATAGGCCGGTGATGGGTATTAAGGAGGGCACGTATTGCATGGTGCACTGGGTGTTATACACAAGTAATGAATCATGGAACTTTACATAAAAAACTAGGGATGTACTGTATGGTGACTAACATAATATAATAAAAAATATTACTAAAAAAACCACCATCTTTTGTTATTTCCAAGCATGTTTTAACATATTTCCCATCCAACCTCTACCACCCTATCCTCTTTCATGCATACGTTTCAAGTGACATAACTGGGGCAAGACCAGTCACACTGGGTGCATCTCGGGGAATTTCAAGCATCTTCTAAACTCAACTAACCATAATCTGGGAGCTCCTACTGCTCCATTTTGCTAGTGAAGCGTGCCCTCGCCCATGCTGGCTCGTTATACCAGCTCAGGTAGATATTCTGGGAGGGCGGCACCATGGTGGCTGAACAGAGAATCAAAATTTGTGTGCCTCAGTAGGAAGATACGGGTCCTAATTTTTTCTCTGCTGCTAAATATGTAACTTAAGCCAGGTACGTACCCTCTCTGAACCTTAACGTCCTCATTTATAAAAAGGAGGACAACACACATTGTACATAGACAGGGTTGTTGTGAAGGTCAAATTAGATAATACACTTGAAAGCCTTTAGTTGTGAAGAACCGTAAAAACAGAAAGTAATCATTATCATTCGCCCTGCGGTTAAAGTTTGCAAAACAGGTTGTTTTGTTTGTTTGTTTGTTTGTTTTGTTTACAGGTTAATTCACAGCAGTCTAAATCGGTAATAAGCATTTTTAAATTATTCAGCTAAGAATCAAGTTTATGCAAAGAATACCTCTACGAGATCCTTTCTTGGTCTCAACTTTAAAAGAGGTTCACTGAGACGGATGGAACACATTCCACCCCTCCCTTCATAGCTGCATATCCCAGCACACCTGGAAAACAACCACCACAAAAGCATTATTTACCTAATATACACAAAAGGGAAACAGAGATGAAGAGTAAATTCTTCACACTAGTGAACTTTGTTCTCTCTTTGTTAGGAGATACTTGCATTGCACCCCAGTGCAAGAGGTGTGTTAAGCATAACGCGCGTCCCTTGCCCTAGCCAGACTGCAGGAGCCCAAAGAGGACAATCCTGTTCTGCTGCTCCCGGTCTCCTCCCTACAAATTATGAGCAGTTTGGGTTAACAGCCAGATCTCCATTAGCCCATCTCCAAAACTGTCATAGAAGCCTTTATGAAGGAGATTTGATCTTTAAACATAGTTTTGTGTTAAACTTAATCTGTCTTACTTTAGGCTGTTTTGTTTTGTCAAAAACAAGCACCGCGGTATACAACCCCATCTTAAACTTGTTAACTCTGTTCATGTGCAGGAACAGGTTATTTCAAATCAGGATTTCTCAGCCTTAGTGTATATCCTGTTAGAGGCATCCCCGAAGATCCTTTGGGTCCAGAGATATGGAAACGTCAACCCCGTTCCCCTTCTAACACCTGAGCTCACTACTAAGTGGTGATATCTCAAGGAGCATAGAAGAGGACAACACACATCCTTGGGAGGCTTGGCTGCCTCCTCCGCATTCTTTCTTAGGGGCTGACTCTGGGTGCTTCTCCCTCCTGGGTCTGAAATGTGTTAATTCATTTTCAAGTGAGGGGAGATCCAAAGACATATCCTTTTCTCTCACTGTGTCCTTTACGAACTGTTACCGGGATGGGCCACACAGTTTAAAGTTGCTCGAGCGGGAGAGAGAGTAGGGAAGAGAGAGATACACCGAGAGGAGCTGGTGGGCCAAAACAAGACCCCTGCGTTTCACGGTCCCGGGGCCCATCGGGGCAGAGAAGGAAGAGAAGCCCAGGGCCCGGGGCTGCAGAGCAGCTGCCAGCCGCTCTCGTTTCCCCAGAGGGTTTCGGGACTCACAGAGTCATTCGCATGCTCCACTTCACCTCGACGGCCTCCAGCTGGCCCCAGAAGAACCGATCATTGAACTGCACGAACAGGGCCTGCAAATCCGGGGTTGGATCCACCAACTCCCAGGACGCGTCCACCAGCGACAGGGGCGCCTGGGCCCGGTCGCGTTCCGACCCCTGCAAGTCCCACTCCTCCTGAAGCCGTAGCGCCAACACCAGATCCTCATCCATCTCTGCCGGGATCCCAGGCGGCGCCCGCCGGCGTTAAGCTAGCTCCACGTCTCTGAAGCTCCGAGGGCCTGGTCGAGTTTCTAGGAGATACCGGCTCTCGGGCTGCTCTCGGGTCGGCCTGCCGGTATCGCGAGAACTCAGGAATAACTGGCTCTAGAACGAGAACTGAGTTTGCCCCAAACGCCGAAGCCGAGATTCTGGGGCTTAAAAAGGAGAACTAGGCATGACACCTCCCAGTGGGCTCAAAACGTGGGTTCCCGGGGCTTGGACTCGAGGAAGGTTTCAGGAAACTGGTTACCGCCTTTACACTTCGGGACTAACTTCAAACACCAGCGTCACGCTCAGCCCATGCGCAGTACCCACGTCAGTCTGCCTCGCCCTCTACTCTCTTCCGCAATAGCGCCTCCGGCGCATGAGCCCTAGACGGCGGGCGTTCCTACGCAGGCGCGGTGTCTGCGCCCGGCCCCTGCGCAGGCGCAGTGTCTGAAGCTCAGACCCCGGCGCAGGCGTACTCGTCTCTCTTCCATCCTGCTTCCTCAGCCCTGGAGCTCGGCGGGGCTTGGGTGGGTCTCGACAGCGGAGGTACCGGCGGCGGCGATAGTGACAGTGACTGCGTGAGACTCCGACGGAAATGGCGATGGCGATGTCGGACAGTGGGGCGACCCGCCTGCGGCGGCAGCTGGAGTCAGGAGGCTTTGAGGCGCGGCTGTACGTGAAGCAGCTCTCGCAGCAGTCGGACGGGGACCGGGACCTGCAGGAGCACCGGCAGCGCATCCAGGCGCTGGCGGAGGAGACGGCGCAGAACCTGAAACGCAACGTCTACCAGAACTACCGGCAGTTCATAGAGACGGCCCGCGAGATCTCCTACCTGGAGAGCGAGATGTATCAGCTCAGCCATCTGCTGACCGAGCAGAAGAGCAGCCTGGAGAGCATCCCGCTTACCCTTCTGCCGGCTGCCGCCGCCGCTGGGGCTGCCGCGGCCTCCGGAGGGGAGGAAGGGGGAGGTGGCGCGGGGAGCAGAGACCACCTGCGGGGCCAGGCCGGCTTTTTTCCCACTCCCGGGGGCGCCTCCCGCGACAGTTCGGGTCCGGGCGAGGAAGGGAAGCAGCGCACTCTTACCACCCTGCTTGAGAAGGTGGAAGGCTGCAGGCACCTGCTGGAGACTCCGGGGCAGTACCTGGTGTACAACGGGGACCTGGTGGAATACGAGGCTGACCACATGGCCCAACTGCAGCGGGTGCACGGCTTTCTCATGAACGACTGTTTGCTGGTGGCCACCTGGCTGCCACAGCGGCGGGGGATGTATCGCTACAACGCCCTCTATCCCCTGGATGGTTTGGCCGTGGTCAATGTCAAGGACAACCCACCCATGAAGGACATGTTCAAGCTGCTAATGTTTCCCGAGAGCCGTATTTTTCAGGCGGAAAATGCTAAAATCAAACGAGAATGGCTGGAAGTGCTGGAGGAAACCAAGAGGGCCCTCAGTGAAAAAAGACGAAGGGAGCAGGAGGAGGCAGCGGCCCCTCGAGGACCACCCCAGGTGACTTCTAAGGCCAGTAACCCATTTGAGGATGAAGAAGACGACGAACCAGCTATTCCTGAGGTAGAAGAGGAGAAGGTGGATCTCTCAATGGAATGGATCCAGGAGTTGCCTGAAGACTTGGATGTCTGTATTGCCCAGAGGGACTTTGAAGGAGCCGTTGACCTGCTGGATAAATTGAACCATTACCTGGAGGATAAGCCCAGTCCACCTCCTGTAAAAGAACTAAGGGCTAAAGTGGATGAGCGTGTCCGGCAGCTCACCGAGGTGCTAGTGTTCGAACTCTCCCCAGATCGTTCCCTGAGAGGTGGTCCCAAGGCTACCCGAAGGGCAGTTTCTCAACTAATCCGGCTTGGCCAGTGCACAAAGGCTTGTGAGCTGTTCTTGAGAAACAGGGCAGCCGCTGTGCACACTGCCATACGCCAGCTTCGCATCGAAGGTGCCACCTTACTCTACATTCATAAGCTGTGCCATGTCTTCTTTACCAGCCTTCTTGAGACTGCACGGGAATTTGAGACAGATTTTGCAGGCACTGACAGTGGCTGCTACTCTGCCTTTGTGGTCTGGGCGAGATCAGCCATGGGCATGTTTGTGGATGCTTTTAGCAAGCAGGTGTTTGATAGTAAGGAGAGCCTCTCTACCGCGGCGGAGTGTGTGAAAGTGGCAAAGGAGCACTGTCAGCAACTGGGTGACATCGGACTCGACCTCACCTTCATCATCCATGCCCTTCTGGTGAAAGACATCCAAGGGGCCTTGCACAGTTACAAAGAAATCATCATCGAAGCCACTAAACATCGCAACTCTGAGGAGATGTGGAGGAGGATGAACTTGATGACCCCAGAGGCCCTGGGCAAGCTCAAAGAGGAGATGAAGAGTTGTGGGGTCCGAAACTTTGAGCAGTACACGGGGGATGACTGCTGGGTGAACCTGAGTTACACCGTGGTTGCCTTCACCAAACAGACCATGGGCTTCTTGGAAGAAGCCCTGAAGCTGTATTTCCCGGAGCTGCACATGGTGCTTCTGGAGAGCCTGGTGGAGATCATTTTGGTTGCGGTGCAGCATGTGGATTACAGCCTTCGGTGTGAGCAGGATCCAGAGAAAAAGGCTTTTATCAGACAGAATGCATCCTTTCTGTATGAGACCGTCCTCCCTGTGGTGGAGAAAAGGTTTGAAGAAGGTGTGGGGAAACCCGCCAAGCAACTCCAGGACCTGAGGAATGCATCTAGACTTATTCGTGTGAACCCCGAAAGTACGACGTCAGTGGTCTGATGCCCGCGGCTCTGTGTCTATGTATGCATATATATTGCTTATATATTATTTATATTTATATTAAGTTGCATTAGCATATTCTTTATAGTCTTAAGCACGGCTTAAAAATAAAAGACGCCCTCTTAAATAGAAATGCAGAATCAAAAGGGAAAAAGTTAAAAGTAAGCCCAAATAACAGAACATTGGAATTATTAAAATATACACTTTCCTTTTAAATTATGCTAACTCTCCAATGAATATATTGTCACACTACAGCATTTCAGTGTATCCTTTTGGGTCAAAACACACTTTCTTCCAGTCTGTATTATGTAGCACAGAGTATCTATAAATATGTGGAGTGTAAGTATGTCGTGAGGTTTCCCAGTTCACTAAAACGTTAGGTCTCTTAAATAAGAGTACAGTACCATACAAAACCCCCTGCTTCATACACTTCCCCACCTTAAAACGTGATCAAACAAATTTCAGGAAAAGAAAGGAATTGAGAACATTGGTTTTAGGGTAAATTTTGGTCAAAAGAATTCCTTCTTGAAAGTGGCTAGTTTGTGGACTCAAATGCTTGGATCCTTCAAGAATACAAGGGGAAGCTTTCATAAAAACAGCTCAGCAAACGTTGCCAGTGTCATCTGAGTGGCTAATTATGTCCACCTGCTAATTAGCAGCTTTCTAATACTTGAACCTTAAGGACTATGGTAAATTTTCGTTCAACACATTCCTGAACTGTGTGAATTTCCAGCCGTAGCTTTTGTCCTTATCATCCTAAAAAAAATTAAAATGATTAAAAGAAAACCACCAGAACAGGACAGACAGGAACCTGGTAGCCACCAATGATTTTTTTAGCTGCCTTCCCCTACTTTCCCAGTAAATTATATAGTGGCTCAGACTAATGCAAATGGGAGAAAAGTTTTTATTGAAATATTTATTTAGACTTCAGGGTCTAGGCGGATGGGAAATTAGAAAAAAATCATATGTAAACCCTACAGTGTTCTCCAGTCTAACTGCTTTGAGCAGAGATTTGGTTTTGTTTTTTTTTGTATCCAAGTGGACAACAAAAAAGGTGAGACAATGTGCCCAAAGCCAGGGAGGAAAAGCACTCTTGTTGACTCCTGCTAAAATGCTACATACTGCCTGTTTCTCGTTTTTTGTGTGTTTTCCTTTTTCTTTAAATATAATGCTTATTTCAGATTGTTTAGTAAATCAAAAATAGCTAAAGAAATTGGAGGTTCCCAAGATTTCTGAACTACTGCTTCTCTTGTACATTGATTATGTAAGAGTCCCCATACTTTGAGAGAAATTGTGCTAAGATCCATTTTTTCCTCTAGCTTCCAGTTGTGATTCTTGTCCAAAAGTGCCGTTTCTGATGCCAAGGACTTCCAAATGTTATGTCTTTTATCTGAATTAAAATAGTGGTATTAAGACTGGAAATTATGTAAAACCTAAAATAGCTTCCAAGAGTGGCTTAGGGTTTGCAAAGCTCCTTGACTCGGTTACTCACTGCCAGAGGAGTCCTTTTATTTATTTTTAGCGATGCATTTTAAAGGTTGAAAATTATCAAAGTTACAGATTTTCTTTGATTACTTTTTTCACATAAATTTAGGATTTTCTAGATAATAACCATAACTGGATATCTCAGCTGAGCAAAAACAGCTATAATTTGCCTTTTTTAAGATCACTGGAAACTTGAATTTGATAACAATGTTATGATTATTTTGTGCAGCTTACAGTTTCTAAAATTATATTGTATAAAACGTGTAAATATCTGATGCTGGGTCCATGAAATGATACTTCTGAAATCAAAACTTAAGGCATGAAGTTGTAAAAACTTGAATGTGTATACTCAGATATTTAAATGGTTGCTTCTTAATGGAACTGTCTGCTTTTTAAAACTGAAGTACAGAATTTTCTTTGGGTAAAATTTGTGTGTTCCTTAATCAAAGTTGTAGCTGAAGGAAGTCGGCCCGTGGTGATTCAATTAGTGTGGGGAGTTGATCAAAGACCACCAGTGTCATAATGTATCTTTGCGCCAAGACAGAGCCATTGTGTACCATTCCTCAAAGTGGAGTCAGAGCTCTTCCCTCTAATTCTTGTCTCGTTAGACTCCAAAACAAGTCCTAAAAATCGAATGCAGTTTAGAGATTGTCCAAAAATATAGCACATACTGTAATATACCCCTATAGAGTTCATTGCCTTTTCTTGTCTGCTTCAAATGTAACACTGTCACTTGAGCTCGGAATCACAGATGTGATTGGATTAATTATTGCTGAAAAAAGACACCCTGTGGAATTAAGTCTCTTTTTGATTAAAGCCTCATTTCACTTAAAGTGCTGAACACTTGTTTAAAATATTACCTATAGTTAAGTTATTGGCACTTGTATTTTGCAACTTGCTTACCTAAGGATTGGGAGTTTGGGACTTGACATGGGGTATAAAATCAGTATATGTACATTTTGCTTATTGATATGCTGTGATATGAGGGAATCTGAAATGTTTATCAAAATAAAGCTTAAAATTTTTCTTACACTGGATAAAATTGGTATTACAATGTTCTTTAATTAGGGTTCAATATTCTTATGTTCTCGTTTCAGAAATGCTTGGTTTTTTAAAAAGATTTTCATTATTTGACAGCTCACACAAGCAGGGGGAGCTGCAGGGAGAGGGAGAAACAGCCTCCCTGCTGAGTAGGAAACCTGATGTGGGGCTCGATCCCAGGACCCTGGGATCATGACCTGAGCTGAAGGCAGACACTTAACCAACTGAGCCACCTGAGTGGCCCTGAAATATTGTTTTAAGACCCTAGGTTGGTTTGGTTTTGTTTTGTCTTTCTCTATGGGGATGACAGGTAGGAAGCTGTTAGCTAGTTTAAATAGATGTGCTGCTTACTATCAGAATTGTGATTAAATCAGATCTCAGTTTTTTTCGGACTCCCTTGAATGGAAAATTTCAGATATCCAGAATGAATTTGCTCTAAAAAGCCGATTTTGTACCATCTGCACATCCCTAAATAAAGAAAATACAATGGAGGCTATTTGACCTAGGAACTAGGAGCATAAACAACAAGGGTCTGTTTTTTAATACATATAGATCCTGAGGGGACTTTCACATATCGTTGATTTAAAACTATTTATTGAAAAATAAAAGCATTGAATGCTATGCCTTACATTGACTGTAATGTGGGGTGGGGAAGGACAAAATGAATTTGAGCATGCTTTCTCTAAAATTCTTCAGAATTAAAACAAATAGGGAATAAAAATTGGAAAAACTAGATTAGAGAGTGTATTAAATACGCGGTAGTGTGTTGCAAATTAAATTAATTGAATGCAGTGTGTTGTAAAAAAAAAAAAAACAAACCAACCCTATGCGTTGTCATTTTCATACTCAGTATTTTATGGGAATACTGAGAAGGAAGAGGGCAACGTGTTTTTGAGGAGTTTGGAGAGTCTTCATGGAATTGTTGGCGTTTGAACCAAAAAAATAAGAATCAGAATATTTTACATGAAAAAAAGTCAAGTATGATAAGCAGTGTGGGAACCTTCCTTTAGGGAATCATTTACCGCTGATCACTGTGTTCCAAGCAGTGTGATAAGCATCTTTATCGTGTTATTTTATCTGATCTTCACATCAATCTATGAAGGAGTGAAAGTTTTGTGAAGTAATTTGCAAGTAATTCAACCTACAAAGAGTTCCCTAAGTGGCCCAGATGGGATTTGAACTAGACTTTCTCTAGGGCCGGCTTCTGAGCCATGGAGCTACATTACTGGATTACGTCTGATGGTTGACATCTCACTCGTACAGATTGCTCTTTATTTCAAAGGCTTATCCTTCCACAAGTGTAGTATTCTGTTAAAATTAAAGGTGTTATGTCACAGGATATTTTTTTAAAAAATTTTTTGTTCATGTGAGAGAGCACGAGCAGGGGGGAGGAACAGAGGGAGAGGGAGATGACAAGCAGACTCCCTGCTGAGGGGAGCCTGATGCAGGGCTCAATTTCGGAACCCCAAAATCATGACCTGAGCCGAAGGCAGATGCTTAGCCAACTGAGCCACCCAGGCGCCCTTCTCACAGGATGTTATAATTTATAACTTCCTTAAAAAAATAAAGTGGCAGATTTGAGTTAATGAGATAGTCAAAACCAGATAATTTCCATTGACACCAATTTGGTTTTGTTTAAAACATTTCACTTAGGGGCGTGTGGCTGACTCAGTCAGTGGAACATGTGACTCTTGATCTCAGGGTTATGAGTTTGAGCCCCACACTGGGTGCAGAGGTTACTTAAAAATAAAATCTTAGAAAAAAAAAACGTTAAATAAAACATTTTCTTTCTTTCTTTCTTTCTTTCTTTCTTAAGTAATCTCTGCGCCCAATGTGGGTCTCGAACTCATGATTCCGAGATTAAGCGTTACATGCTCTACGGACTGAGCCAGCCAGGTGCCCTATTAACAACAATTTGTACATTATTGAATTCTTTGTAATTGGTAAAATTAAGTAGTGTCAAACTTGAAGAAATTTCACTGGGCATTAAGATATGTGTAACTTAGCTCCTACAATGAGTGGTCAAGCTTTGAACAGCTGAGTGGGTGTCCTTGAAATAGGAAAGTTGCCAGACAAGAGCTTGCTTTTTAAAGGTCACTCTTGATTAGTTTGGCCTAATATGTTGACTTACTCTCAGATTTATTATCTACTTAGCTAAACACATTAAACAAAATCACATAAACCAAGCCAGTGTTGAAAAGTCTCTAAAATATTTGTGTGTGTCATCTCAGACAGACATGGCTGGTGGGAATTACTGTAAACTGGGGCACTGGCAAGTTGGCAAGACTTAAAACCACAGAATTATGCAAACCCTTTGACCCTACAATCCACTTTTGAAGATTTATCCTGCAAAAAAATATTTGCATACTTCCTAAATTAAATTTACCCATTCAACTGATGTGATTTATGAATAAGTTTTTAAGCACAGTTCTAGTTTCCTGTTTTGCACATAAGCTCATATGTCACACTCAGTTCTGACAAGTAAAACGCTGAACAGACCGAAAAACCAACAAGTCGTCTTGGATCTACAAGAGCTCCAACTGCTCCAAGGTTGGAGAGACCGGCGGGCAAATGCGGGAAGTCCTATTTTAGAGGAGCAGAGGCTCAAGGAGAAACCTCTGCGGAAACCAGGGAGTGGGGGAGCAGTAGAGAAACCTCAATCATAACGGACCAAAGCTGGAGACTCCATGACCACAACTCAGAGTTAAAAACTCCCAGGGGACCCTGTCCTAAGGGGAAATCCCACTATATTGTGAACTAACACCCCCATTCCAGGCTCTCACAGTTAAGTATCGGAGGGAAACCCCTCAGGGTGCCAGCAGGGGGCAGGACAGGGAACATTCTGAAATGCAATAGAGCACTCTGGTTTTCTTAACAAGACCTGCCCCCAGGGGAGACTAGTTAACCTGAGCCTAACCTGCTGGGGTATAACCTGCTGGTGTATTACCAGGGAAAGGGAGAATGCCCAGCCCCAGCCCACTCTAGCCATCCTGTCCGCGCCCCACCCCCCATGCCAAGGAGAAGAAAACAGCCGAGAAACACTTCCGAAATTCACTGAAAGACAGACCTAATCACTAGATGATAGGATTCTGCTCCCCCACACTCACCATCACCTCACTAAAGGACTATTTACAGCAGTTCCTTTTTCCTGGTAACTCCACGTCCAGCTACAAGAAAAAAATTGCAAGACATACCAAAAGGCAAAAACACAATGTGAAGAGACAGAGCGAGCATCAGAACCAGACATGACAGGGATGTTGGAATGATCAGACTGGGAATTGGAAACAACCATGATTAACATGCCAAGGGCTCTAATGGATGAAGTAGACAGGCTGCAAGAACAGACGGGCAATATTAGCGGAGAGATAGAAATCTTAAGAAAGAATTAAAAAGAAAGGCTAGAGGGACTCCTGGGTGGCTCAGTCATTAAGCGTCTGCCTTCGGCTCAGATCATGATCCCGGGGTCCTGGGATTGAGCCCCCCCATCAAGCTTCCTGCACAGCAGGGAATCTGCTTGTCCCTCTCCCTCTCCCCACTGCTTATGTGTGCGCTCTCTCTCAAATAAATAACTAAAATCTTTAAAGAAAAAAAATGCTAGAGATGAAAAAAACAACAAAACAGCAATGAAAACTCACACTGCAATAGAAATGAAGAGTGCCTTTGACGGGCTGCTCAGCAGACTGGACCTGGCCAAGGAAAGAATCTCTGAGCTGGAGGATGTATCAAGAGAATCCTTGAAAACTGCAAAGCAAAAGGAGCAAAGACAAAAAAAAAAAAAACCAAAAAAAAAAAAAAAAAACCCAAAAAACCACAACCCCCCCCCAAAAAACAACAAAAACAAACAAAACCCCAGAATACCCAAAGACTGAGGAACAACCATAAGAAGTGTAACATATTGTAGGGACGCCCGGGTGGCTCTGTCAGTTGAGCGTCTGACTTCTGATTTTGGCTACAGCCACGATCTCAGGGTCATGAGATCAGCCCCATGTCGGGCTCCACGCTCAGTGGGGAGTCGGCTTGAGAGTCTCTCTCTCCCCTCCACTCCCCCATGCTCTTTCTCTCTCTCTCTCTCTCTCTCTCAAAAAAAAAAAAAAAAAAAAAAAAAAAAAAAGTCCCATGCTGTAATGAGAATACCAGAAGGAGGAAAGAAAGATACAAAAATATTGCAACAGGTTTTACGGAACAGGTCACAGTTTTTTAACAGTGCAGAGGAGACCCCCCAGAGGCCAATACAATGTAACACCACGCAGCTTAACAATGAATGGCCTCTCTAGGTACTGCAGAGGACTAAACTATGCTGTTAGAAGAGGTGGCTGGCTGGCTCAGGTGGGCAGAGCAGGCAACTCTTGATCTTGGGGTTGTGAGTTCAAGCCCCACATTGGGTAGAGAGATTACTTAAAAAAAATAAAATATGTTGTGAAGTGTAAGGCCAAGTGCAGAATAATGATACAGTGTGCTACTTTAGGAGTAAAAAGGAGAAACTATGGCTTTATATTTGCCTAGAAATTCTGAAGGGGTCTGCGCAGCTATAACTGAGTAGATGGAGACAGGCATGGAAACACGCATGGAAACACACTGCAGAGTTTTTTCCATAGTTGTACATACCACCTTCCCAAAACATCAAGTAAGAAAAACATTTTTAAGTATGAGATCTTAGAAATAAGAGCCACTCTTACGATTCTGTGGTATGTCTTTCTAGCACTTTTTTTATACATACCTGTGAGGTCTAAGGATACTTTTTTTTTTCTTTTTTGGAAAGAGAGGGCAGGGGGAGAGGCAGAAGGAGAGAAAGAGGATCTCAAGCAGACTTTGCACTGAGCATGGAGCCCGACTCAGGGCTCAATCTCACAACCCTGGAATCATGATCTGAGCCGAAATCAAGAGTCAGACGCTTAACCAACTGAGCCACTCAGGTGCCCCTAAGAAGACTTATTTTTAAAGACTTTTATTTTTGAATTTTTTCAACATATAGAGAATAACAGGAATATAAAGAATCCCGTGTCCTCATTGCCCAGCTTCAACAATTGTCAACATTCTGTCATTGTTTCAACCATACCCAACACGTCCACACGCTGCCCATCCCCACTGGGTTAATTATTATTATTACTTACAGTTTTGCTGGAGATAAACTTTACACACACCGTTATGTATAAATCTTAGCTCTAAAATTTTGGAAAACGGATCTATTTATGTAACAACTCCCCAATAAAGATGTCAACCATTTTCATTTTCCCATGTGGTGATGGTATCACCTCTCTTCTGTGTAGCCCTCATTCTTGTTCTTTCCCCTACCTCAAGTTCTTTTTCTGGAAAAGAAAATCACGTTTTCATACCTAATTGAGAGTTGTAACACTTAGACCCTGTCGCCTGGAGCTTGAGGTCTCAGTGAGTTATTTTGAGCGAGCCTTATCAAAGGAGATACCAGGCACATTCCTGCAGCCCTAGACTCGCAGCCCTCGCTATGCTGGGAAGCTGGGAAGGATGCAAGGGGACTGTGGGGTGGGTGGTTCTAGTCTTTCTCTAACAGATGAAACATCCAATCTGAAGTTGGACTGTCCGATATGTAGTCCCTTTGCCACCTGTGGCTGTTTAAATATAGGTTATCAAATAATAATAATAATAATAATAATAATAATAATAAAACTCAGTTCCTAGGATATATTAGCCACATTACAAGTGCTAAATAGCCATTTAGGAAATGGGGGTGAGACACCAAAGAAATGGAGAGTAAAGTTTGCAAGATGCAGAACTAAAAAAAAATATTGAGAGAAATCTGGGTGGCTTAGTCGGTTAAGCATCTACCTTTGGCTCAGGTCATGATCCCAGAGCCTCGGATCGAGTCCCACATCGGGCTCTTTGCACAGCAGGGAATCTGTTTCTCCCTCTGCCTGCCTCTTCCCCGGCTGGTGCTCTCTCTCTCTTTGACAGATGAATAAATAAAATCTTAAAATTTTTTTTTTATTTTAAAAATGTTGAAATCTTTATCTTTGCCCCAAAAGTACCCTTCTACCATCAATTTCTCCTTGTAAAAAATCCTTCCTTTTTGTGCTTTGTTTTCTTTTTACCTACTGTTTTACCTACTCCCTTGTTATTGGTCCAGTCCTCTGTGTCCTTACTCTCTCCTTTCTCTTGCTCTTTTTTCATTAAATTCTATTTGTTGATGATCAAGAAAATTTTGCTTCCATTTATAGTGGACTAGGTATTTCTGACCGGTCCCTCCCTGAAAACAACTAGAACTATACATAATGCATATGCAAGGAATATATTTGAAGGCTGTAGCATAACAAAAGTACTTATCTGGTGTTTCTCCCTGGTCCTAGCACAAGGCTTCTCAATTCGTGGAATTTTCCCAAAGTGATAGGAGTATCTTTGTTATGTTAATATGGTGACTCCTGGTGGGACACTAGATAGCTCCAGGATGGGGACTGGTCACCAGCAAACTAACCATGTGACTAGAGATTAGAACTCTCTGCCCTCGCACCCCAAACCCCAGGAGGCAGGGAAACTGGAGATTGTCAATCATATGGCCGGTGATCTTATCAAGTGGGCCTATGGGAAGAAACCTCGATAAAACTGAACAAGGCTCCTGGAGCTTCCTGGTTGGTGGACGTGTGGAGGCACTGGGATAGCACATCCAGACCTCACAGGGACAGACTCCGGTGGTCCTCCATCCCCTCCAGGCCTTGCCTTATGTGTCTCTTTCATTTGGCTGTCCCTGAGTTTTATCTTTTATAATAAAACTGTAAATATAGCCCTTCCTGAGTTCGAGTTATTCTAGCTACATATCAAACCTTGGGGGGGTCATGGGATACCCCAAAATTATAGCTAGATGGGCAGAAGTGAGGGTGGGTTGAAGACAACAAGGACTTGCCGCTAGCACCTGATGTGTGGGCAGTCTTGTGGGTCTGAGCTCCTTAACCACTGGGATCTACATTAAGTCCACTAACTAGTATCGGCATTAGATTGAACCACGGGATACTCGGGTGCCACAGAACGGATGTCAGAACATAAAGGCATTGCAGAGCTAACAAGGGAGTGAAACATTATGGGGCAAAAATCCAGAAGAAGGAAACTCAGTGAGGTGAGCCCAGCGTCTGAAAGTAGCTTTTCCAGGGCATCTGGGTGGCTCAGTCAGTTAAGTGTCTGCCTTCGGCTCAGGTCATGATCCCAGGGTCCTGGGATCCAGTCCCACACTGGGTTCCCCGCTCAGCAGGGAGTCTGCTTCTCCCTTTCCCTCCCGCTCCCACTCATGTGTGCACTCTCTCTCTCTCAAACAAACAAAATCTTCTTAAGTAGCGTTTCCTCGTTTTTCCACTTCACTTCTTGTGAAGTGGCAAAATGAGAAGTGAAGCAGGCTGTCAAAAACACAGGAGAGCCGGGGAGATAAGAATTGGACTTCAGCGCAACTCTGACAAAATCCCATCTAAACTTTGGAATGAAACCCTGAAAGTCCATACCTTATGGATAAAGATGAAATAAAGAGGCCATTAAGAGGATTAAAGCCATCAATTCTGCTGGGTGGACCCATCTTAAACCTTAATGGGATTAAGGGGATCTTAGGTGGGTAGTGCTTCTAGCAGTCTGCCAGGAGCAAATACAAAATCTTTCACCAGGATAATAAAGTTCTCCCAGGCCTCAAACATTCCTTCGTGTTCAATGTTTAGCATGCAAATAAAAATAATGAGCTCAATGAGGAAAAGAGACTATTTGATGAGAACCCAAGAGAAACAATACATAGCAGAAACAGACCAACAGAAGACCCACACTTAAATTTGTTGAAGCCACAGAAAACCAAACATAAAACATTGACAACAAATACATCACCCAAAATTTCAGAAAGTATAGAAAAGAGATCCTAAAGATTTCTGAAAAGGCAAATAGTTTGTGTTCAGGAATCAGAATGCTCTTTTGACTTGAGAAGAATAATAGAAACTAGAATACAATGGAGAAATGCTTTTCAAAGTTCTCAGGGAAAATGATTTCTAACCTTTAGCTCACCCAGCTAAATCATCAGACAACTCAGAGTGGAAAAAAGACATTTTTAAACAGATGAGGTCTAAAACATTAATCCCTCATACAGTGGAAAGACAGGACTTCACTAGAATTGATAAACAATCAAAAAGGAAGAAACGGGACCCAAAGGAGGGGAATCCAACATAGAAAAGTGAAGGGAATTGCCAAGAGAACAGTGATGGGAAATCCCAAGTTGACAGCCATGCAGCAGGCCCAGAGTGGGTTCTAGAAAAAAATGACATTTGAATCTATCAATGGGAGACTTGGACTTCTGTCAGAGTTGGTAATTTCAATTTAGAAAGAAAAAGTAAAGATATGAACAAAGTCAACAAGGCATTTCCTACCCCAAATTGAATGTTCCCGTGCTGGTAGTGGAAGCAGAGATGTAGGGAAAAGTTGTGATTTCTACCATGGCTCAGTGGAACTTGGGAGGTGGCCGGTGTCTGCGGGAGGTACTGAGCCACGCACGGCGGCATAATTCTGTCGGGCTGAGCAGCTGGGCCGAGGCAGGCTCTCAAGGTTGTAGGTCAGGGACACGCGCACCTTCGGGCACGGGGACCACCGGGGCGCACCCAACCTCGTCTTCTCTGAGAGGCCAACTAGAGTTTGTCCCCATTAGTCGTGGTAGTAACAGATGACACTTATTGCCAAAGACGGTTTCAAATACTTCACTGACATTCCTATTTCTTTTTTCCTTTGCTATGTAAGCTTTATGCCCAACATGGGGCTTGAACTCAGGACCCCAAGATCAAGAGTCTCGTGCTCTACAGACTGAGCCAGCCACGCACCCGTTGGCATTCCTATTTCTCACAGCCCAAGAGGGATGATCGTCATCCTTATTTTATGGATAAGGAGGCTGTGGCTCCGACTGTAAATCGATCACACGAGAACACAGGGCTAGCACATGGCAGACTTGGAATTCAAGCCCAGCTGGGCTCCAGACCTTGCATTTTTAGCTGCTACATTATATTGTGTTTGGATAGGAGACTTTCTTGGAAAGCTACATGCTATGGGCCTTTTTACTTACTTCAAAGCAGTGGCAGCTTCAGACTTTCTAGAATGGCGGGAGTGGAAGGGCTGAGGGCCAGCAGTGCAGTTTAAAGCTCTGGCTGTGTACGGGGGCATGTGTGGGGTAGGGTATGCGGTACATGCTTTGGAAGCACGCCATCATCTAAGATGCTTGGTTAACTTGAGTTACTCGAGACAGAGGTCCGGCTCTCACAGCAGCCTCTGCTCCAAGGCCTCACTCGGTTTTGGCCGCACCCCGGCTTCCTGCCCCTCTACGACTCGCTCGCTTGCTGGCTGTCATGTCAGAGCTGCCAGGAGAGAAGCTGATGGGCACAGGCACCTGGAACTCCAGGCTTTGCCCCCAGACCTGACATGTGTTCAATGCAAACAAGTCATTTTACCCCTTTATATGCACAGTATGAATGCCACGGAGAAAACCAAATCACCAAAATTGGGATTCTGTCTAAGACCCACCTACTCGGCAAGGACTGGCTCAGGTCCGGGGCTCTCGGCTGCTTTGGACTCACACTCTCTCCCTGGGCGGCAGCAGCTCAGTGCCCCTGTCTAGCTGGCATGCCATGAAATCCTTTGCCAGGGAATGTTGCTTAATTGACTCCTCCACTTAGTGTCAACACTCATGAATCTCCGGCTTCCCTAACAAGCAGTGCCACGCAGAGGACCCACCCGGCGCCAGTGCACGGGCTAGCGCGGCGGCTCGCCACAGTCTGCCTAAGCAGCAGAACGGCGGGGTCTCTGCAACACCAACGCGCATCCCAGCAATCCTGACACAGGGAGTTCTGGCACCACACGCCGAAACTTTCCAACATTTTTAGAGGCACTTACATTCCAGTTCAAATGTTTTACGAGAGTCCCTAAGCCCTCATTTGTGTTGACTCTATTGCTGTGGACTGACTTGTGGCCCCTCAAATGTTGATCTTCGAGCCCTAACCACCCACCCCCAACATCACTGTGGAGATGGAGCCTTTGGGGAGTAATGGGGGCTCCGTGGAGTAATGAGGGAGCACACAGCAAGATGGTGGCCTCCTCCAAGCCCAGAAAGAGGCCCGAGAGCGAACCCTACCTTGTTGGCACCTTGATCTGGGGACTTGTAGCTTCCGGAACTGCGAGGAAAGAAACTTCTGCTGTGTGCGCCACCCTGTCTGGTGTTGGGTTATGGCGGCCCTAGCAGACTCCTACTCCTGCCCTTCTTTTTAATTTCACTGCCCATGACTCTTGCTTCAGCCATGCTGGTCTTCTGAGGCAGTCCAGAACCAACCCCACTTTTTAAGATTGAGAGAAAGAGCAAGTCAGCACAAGCAGGGGCAGAGGAGGACAAACAGACTCCCTGCTGAGTGGGGAGCTCAGTGCGGGGCTCCATCCCAGGACCCTGGGTTCATGACCTGAGCCGAACTCTGATGCTTACCCGACTGAGCCCCCCAGGCGCCCCGACAGTTTATTTATTTTTCAGTAATCTCTATGCCCAACGTGGGGCTTGAACTCAGGACAGCAAGATCCAGAGTCACGTGCTCTATTGACTAAGCCAGACGCCGCCTCTTCTCCCGAGTTCCTAGGCCCATTTTTTTTTTCTTAAACCTATTCATGCTACATCATGTAACTTCTCTTTATTGCACGAACTTTCTCTAAAGCAGTTTTAGTGATGGGCCCTTGGGTGGCAAACTTTTACATACGCTGGCTAAGTTATGGCACAGCTCTGCCAAACCCGTATTGGTCTGAGGCCACTGGATGCAAGGACAGTCACGAGAAATGGAGCTGTGCCCTCCCCGGCGGTTTGCTTCTGACACGCGTTCAGTGTCCATGTCACACTGTAATTCACAAGTCGGCATAAAAGTTTAGTACATGTGATAAGAATTTGCAAGTGTTAGTGAAATAGGACTGGGCTTTGTTTTTCCAAACATGTTTCCAAAAGACTGTTTTATTTTAAAACACACACAGAGTTGGACACGAATGCCTTTTTAAGTGTCGTGGTGGAGAGGATCACACAGACTGCTTACACCGGTCACCTCTTCCTCTCTGCCGAGCCCATGGCTCTCCTGTCGTATGAAGCCTGAGCAGATGGCTCTTTTCCTTCATGTTCCTGCCTGTTGGAGTAAGAGTCCTTGGATGACAGCAATTATGTGACCAAATTTCTCGTAACTGTTTGGCAATATTAAAGTTTTGCAGTTGCTGGCTTTCCTACTGGTGTCTTACAACCTAAGAGGGAAAAAAAAAGACAGCCCATAAGATGACCTTGAGTTTGTCCTTCCTCATACAGCTGTTTAAGCCTTGTGTGGTTTCACAGGCTGACAGAACACTGATGGAGACCCCTGCCCCTCCGCAGGGGTAGCAGCAGCAGTCCCCACCCCTCACACCCCCTACAGCCACCGGCAGAGCCAGGATCAGAACCCAGTCTGCTTTTGGGACTTCTGGTCTAGCATGTGCTAATACATTCATTCCCATGTTGTATTTGCCACCTGTGATTAAGAAATCAATTCCATCATCCTCACAGAATAAGGGTTTTGGGGATTGTTTCAGCTACATGCCCCTCTTACCAAACTCCAGATCGAGTTTCAAGGGTACATATTCTGAGATTTCAGACATAAGATAAACAGAAGACTGGGATTTCAACCTTCGTATTTTCTTCAACAAGAAACTAGTATTTCCACCTTCCCTACTGATGTCAACCATTCCTTTGCCTTCTACCCTTTTTCTTCAACCACTTTCTTTTACCATATGGTTTCCCCTCATCCCACCGGACATCTCCCTGAAGCTCTTCCACACAGGTCTGACAAATGTACTGAATTAGGATCAGGTACGAGAGACCTATTTATAAGAATATCCATTCAACAATGTAGTGCTTATTCAATATATCAACAGGTAAGTTGTTATTTTTTTTTCCAAACACTGACACCCTCCCTTTCTAAAACCACCCCATCATTCCCAAGAGAAATGTTCATTACTTCCTCTGACCTCTTAGATCTCTTTCCTTATACCCACACTCTTGACTCTCTTCATACTGCAAACGAATGACCCTGCCTTTCTGAGCTGGACTATCTGCTGATAAGCTGAAGGACTGTTCTCCCAAGGGTATGCTATCAGCCCCAATTCTGAGCTCAGAAAGTCTATATGCTGTGAACACTAATCCCAACCCTTTGCCAGGGAAAGAAGGGATCCAAGAGTAGAGAGGAAGAGAATAAAGCCAAGGACTCAGATAACAGGTATTTTCTCCACGTCCACCAAGACTGGATGTGAAGGGTCCAGATCTCAGACCCTAATTAGTTATGCTAGACACTGATAATTATGTAGAAGACTGACCATGTTCTGCTGGTTGTGTTTTCTCTGCACTTTCTCCTTACCTTCCTGGAGCAAAACCTAGATGATATAAATAGTCCTGTTGATATTAAAACTCTGTTGTTCATTCTGATAAAAGTATTTGGTGCCATAACATACTTTCTTGTGTTACTATATGTGATAAACACAACGTGAAAACGCATCACATGCCACTAAACTGTACTTACCGAGCATTTCTTCTAATTTTGTCATGGCAGGTTCGTTCACATTAAATACACTGTCATTATTTCTAGGAAAAAAAGCAAAAAGTTCTTATTACATAAACTTAGGTAGGGGAAGTCGATGTTCATTATACAGTAAGACTACTCTTCTTTTTTAAAAAGATTTTATTTATTTGACACAGAGAGAGAGAGAGCACAAGCAGGGGGAGCGGCAGGTAGAGGGAGAAGAAGCCTCCCTGATGAGCAAGAAGCTGGATGTGGGATTTGATCCCAGGGCTCGGGGATCATGACCTGAGCTGACGGCAGACGCTTCACCGACTGAGCCACCCAGGTGTCCCAAGACTACTTTTCTTTTCAAGTTTGTTTGTTTTGCAATCTCTACACCCAACATGGGACTTGAACTCATGACCCCAAGATCAAGAGTCGCAGGTTCTACCAACTGAGCGAGCCAGGTGCTCCAAGACTACTTCTCAATAGTCTTCCTCAAGGTCAACTCTTTATTTATTCTGTTATGTTAGCCACCATATAGTACATCATTAGTTTTTGATGTAGTGTTTCAGGATTCATTGTTTGCATGTAACACCCAGTGCTCCATGCAATACGTGCCCTCCTTAATACCCACCCCTGGGCTAACCCATCCCCCCTTCCCCCTCCCCTCTGAAACCCTCAGTTTGTTTCCCAGAGTCCAGTCTCTCATTGTTCGTCTCCCCGTCTGATTTCCACCCCCTTCATTTTTCCCTTCCTTCTCCTAATGTCCTCCATGCTATTCCTTATGTTCCACATATAAGTGAAACCATATAATTGTCTTTCTCTGCTTGACTTATTTCACTTAGCATAATTTCCTCCGGTCCCATCCATGTTGATGCAAATGTTGGGTAATCATTCTTTCCGATGGCTGAGTAATATTCCATTGTATATATGGACCACATCTTCTTTATCCATTCATCTGTTGAAGGGCATCTCGGCTCCTTCCACAGTTTGGCTATTGTGGACAGTGCTGCTATTAACATTGGGGTGCACGTGACTCTTCTTTTTACGACATCTGTATCTTTAGGGTAAATACCCAGTAGTGCAATTGCTGGGTCATAGGGTAGCTCTATTTTTAATTTTTTGAGGAACCTCCACACTGTTTTCCAGAGTGGCTGTACCAGCTTGCATTCCCACCAACAGTGTAAGAGGGATCCCTTTTCTCCACATCCTTGCCAACATTTGTCGTTTCCTGGCTTATCACTTTTTGCCATTCTAACTGGTGTAGGATGGTATCTCAATGTGGTTTAGATTTGAATTTCCCTGATGGCTAATGATGTTGACCATTTTTTCATGTGTCTGTTAGCCGTTCGTATGTATTCCTTGGAGAAGTGTCTGTCCATGTCTTCTGCCCATTTTTTGACTGGGTTATTTGTTTTTTGGGTGTTGAGTTTGAGAAGTTCTTTATAGATCTTAGATTACCAGCCCTTTATCCGAAGTGTCATTTGCAAATATCTTCTCCCATTCCATGGGTTGCCTCTTTGTTTTGTTGACTGTTTCCTTTGCTGTGCAGAAGCTTTTTATCTTGATGAAATCCCAAAAATTCATTTTTGCTTTTGTTTCCCTTGCCTTTGGAGATGTGTCTTGAAAGAAGTTGCTGTGGCCGATGTTGAAGAGGTTACTGCCTATGTTCTCCTCTAGCATTTGGATGGATTCCTGTTTCACATTGAAGTCTTTCATCCATTTAGAGTTTATCTTTATGTATGGTGTGAGAGAATGGTTGGGTTTCATTCTTCTATATATAGCCATCCAATTTTCCCAGCACCATTTACTGAAGAGACTGTCTTTTTCCCATTGTATATGTTTTCCTGCTTTGTCGAAGATTAGTTGACCATAGAGCTGAGGGTCCATATCTGGGCTCTCTATTCTGTTCCATTGGTCTATGTGTCTGTTTTTGTGCCAGTACCACTCTGTCTTGGTGAGCAGAGCTTTGTAATATAGCTTGAAATCAGGCAACGTGATGCCCCCAGCTTTTTCTTTTTCAACATTTCCTTGGTGATTCGGGGTCTTTTCTGGTTCCATACAAATTTTAGGATTGTTTGATCCAGCACTTTGAAAAATGCCACTTGTATTTTGATTGGGATGGTGCTAAAAGTACAGATTGGTCTGGGCAGCACAGACATTTTAACAATGTTTACTCTTCTGATCCATGAGCATGGAATGTTTTTCCATCTTTTTGTGTCTTCTTCAATTTCTTTCATAAGTGTTCTGTAGTTTCTAGAGTATAGATCCTTTACCTGCCTCTTTGGTTAGGTTTATCCCAGGGTATCTTATGGTTTTGGGTGCTATTGAAAATGGAATTGATTCCCTAATTTCTCTTTCTACAGTTACACTGTTCGTGTATAGAAATGCAACGATTTCTGTGCATTGATTTTGTGTCCTGTCACATTACTGAATTGCTATATGGGTTCTAGTAATTTGGGAGTGGAGTCTTTTGGGTTTTCCACATAAAGTATCATGTCATCTGCGAAGAGAGAGAATTTGACTTTTTCTTTGCTAATTTGAATACCTTTCATTTCTTTTTGTTGTCTGATTGCTGATGCTAGGACTTCTAGTACTATGTTGAACAACAGTGGCAGAAGTGGGCAACCTTGTCGTGTTCCTGATCTTAAGGGAAAAGCTCTTTTCCCCATTGAGAATGATATTTGCTGTGGGCTTTCCACAGATGGTTTTTATGAAATTGAGGAATGTTTCCTCTATCCCTACACTCTGAAGAGTTTTAATCAGGAAAGGATGCTGTATTTTGTCAAATGCTTTTTTTCTGCATCAGTTGAGTGGATCATATGGTTCTTGTCTCTTCTCTTATTAACGTGTTCTGTCATACTGATTGATTTGCGAATGTTGAACCACCCTTGGATCCCAGGAATAAATCCCACCTGGTCGTGATAAGGATGATAATGTACTGTTGGATCCTATTAGCTAGGATCTTGTTGAGAATTTTGACATCCATATTCATCAGGGATACTGATCTGTAATTGTCCTTTTTGATGGGGTCTTTGCCTGGTTTTGGGATCAAGGTAATACTGGCCTCAGAGAATGAGTTTGGAAGTTTTCCTTCTGTTTCGATTTTTTGAAACAGCTTCAGGAGAATAGGTCTTATTTCTTGTTTGAATGTTTGGTAGAGTTCCCCTGGGAATCCATCAGGCTCTGGACTCTTGTTTTTTGGGAGGTTTTTGATCACTGCTTTAATTTTGTTACTGGTTATTGGTTTATTCAGATTGTCAATTTCTTCCTGGTTCAGTCTTGATAGTTTATGGGTTTCCAGGAAGGCATCCATTTTTTCCAGGTTCCTTAACTCATTGGCATATAGTTGTTTATAATAATTTCTAATAATTGGTTCTATTTCCTTGGTGTTAGTCGTGATCTCTCCCCTTTCATTCATAATTTTACTAATTTGGGTCCTTTCTCTTTTCTTTTGGATAAGTCTGGCCAGTGGTTTACTGATCTATCTTATTAATTCTTTCAAAGAATCAGCTTCTAGTTTCATTGATCTGCTCTACTGTATTTCTGGTTTCTAATTCATTGATCTCTCCTCTAATCTTATTTCTCTTCTCCTGCTTGGCTTAGGCTTTATTTGTTGTTCTTTCTCCAGTTCTTTAAGGTGTAAAGTTAGTCTGCGTATTCGGGATTTTTCTATTCTTTTGAGTGAGGCTTGGATAGCTATGCGTTTCCCCCTCAGGACCACTTTTGCAGTATCCCACAGGTCTTAGACCGATGTGTTTTCATTCTCATTGGTTTCCATAAATTGTTTAAGCTCTTCTTTGACTTCCTGGTTGATCCAAACATTCTTAAGCAGGATGGTCTTTAGCTTCCAAGTGTTTGAATTTCTTCCAATTTTTTTCTGTGATTGAGTTCCAGTTTCAAAGCATTGTGATCTGAGAATATGCAGGGAATAATCTCAATCTTTTGGTATCAGTTGAGACCTGATTTGTGACCCACTATGTGGTATATTCTGGAGAAAGTTCCACATGTGTTCAAGAAGAATGAGTATTCTGTTGTTTAAGGGTGGAATGTTCTGTATATACCTATGAAGTCCATCTGGTCCAGTGTGTCATTCAGAGCTCTTGTGTCTTTGTTGATTCTCTGCTTAGATGATCTGTCTATTGCTGAGAGTGGAGTGTTGAGGTCTTCTATTAACATATTATTATCAAGATGTTTCTTTATTTTGGTTAACAGTTGGCTTATGTAGTTGGCTGCTCCCATGTTGGGGGCATATATATTTACAATTGTTAAATCCTCTTGTTTGATAGGCCCTTTAGGAATGATATAGTATCCTTCTGTATCTCTTAACTATAGTCTTTAGCTTAAAATCTTATTTGTCTGATATGAGAATTGTTACCACAGGTTTCTTTTAGGTCCGTTGGCATGAAAAATGGTTCTCCATCCCCTCACTTTCAGTCCGGATGTATCTTTAGGTTCAAAATGAGTCTTTTGTAGACAGCATATGGATGGGTCATGTTTTTTTATCCAATCTGCAACCCTGTGCCGTTTCATGGGAGCATTTAGGCCATTCACATTGAGTGATTATTGAAAGATATGATTTTATTATCATCATGTTGCCTGTGAAGTCCTTGTTTCTACAGATTGTCTCTGTAAATTTCTAGTCCCTATCACTCTTGGGGTCTTTCTCCTTTTATAGAACCCCCCTAATATTTCTTGCAGGGCTGGCTTGATGGTCACATATTCTTTCTGTTTTTGCCGGTCTTGGAAGCTCCTTGTCTCTCCATCCATTCTGAATGACAGCCTTGCTGGATACAGTATCCTTGGCTGCATGTTCTTCTCGTTTAGTAACCTGAATATGTCTTGCCAGCCCTTTCTGGCCTGCCAGGTCTCAGTGGACAGGTCTGATGTTATTCTGATGTTCCTCCCTCTGTACGTAAGAAATCTCCTCCCCCTCGCCGCTTTTAAGATTGTTTCCTTGGATCTAAGATTTGCGAATTGTACAATTATACGTCAGGGTGTCAGTCTGTTCTCATTGATCTTGGGAGGGGTCCTTTCTGCCTCTTGGACACAAATGTTTGTTTCCTTCCCCAGATTAGGGACGTTCTCAGCTACGATTTGCTCAAATATATCTTCTAGACCTCTCTCTCTCTACCCCCTCAGGGATCCCAATAATTCTGATATTGGAACGTTTCATTGAGTCATTAATCTCTCTCGGTTTGATCCCTTGGGCTTTAATCTGTTTTTCCCATGCTGCCTCGGTTTCCTTTTCTATCATCTTATCCTCTAGCTCACTAATTCGTTCTTCTGCCTCGTTTACCCTGGCAGTCAAGAGTATCCAGTTTAGACTGCATTTCATTCATAGCATTTTTAAGTTCGGCCAGATTCGTTCTCATTTTAGCCTTTAGAGATTCTATATTGTCGTTAATATTTTTCTCAAGCCTAGATCTTGACTTCATGTTACTCTGAAGTCTATTTCTGACATCCTGGTTATATCCATATCCATTAGTTCTATGGTAGAGGCGACGGTCTCTGATTCTTTCCTTTGTTGGGGGGGTTCCTCTTCTTAGTCTTCTGTTGGGGGTGTTTGAGGGAATGTACAGAGTTCAAATCACAGACCACGACCCAAGCAAGATGCACCTGTTTTATAGGGACCTTAGGGTTGTTGGTTTCTTGTTCTTCCAGCCTGTCTTCTGGGGGAGGGAGGCCTGCCATGCTGTTACTCAGGTAACCCTGTTTGGGCAGAGCTGTCCTGCCCCTGTGTGTGTGTGGGGGAAATGGGTTCAGTGAAAACTGGTTTTTTGGGGCTTTTGTTCTCTGGTAGCTTTCTCTGATGGCTTTCTGCGTCTCTTCTGAGAGTCAGAGCAGAAGTAACCACATCCAAACCTCTGTCTCAGAACAGAGAGATTGCAGTCTGTTCTTCACTCTCTCTCCAGGACACACTGTCTCCGTTTCTGTCTGTGCTGCTAAAAACCGCAGTCTCCTGGGTTGTGTGCCCCACAGCAGCACTCCCAGATGTCGCTCCGGGGCTGGCACATCTCTGCACTTTGTGCTTCTAAAACCGCAAGCCACCCCCGGTTCTCACACGTGCACCCGTAGCTCCAGGTTTCTGTCTGGGGGGCTGCACTAAAGTCCTTTCCCACCGCTACCGGTCTGCGAGCCTGTGCCTGGTTCCCAGCTCAGGAGGCTTCGCGCTCTGGCGTTATCTCACCTTCCTGGCACAAGTTTATGAAGGCTCCCTCCCTCTTCTGTTTATCTTCTGATATCTGCCCACAGAATCACAGCTGCCCGCTTCATAGCTCAAGACCAATGGCGGGAGATATTCTGTTTGTAGAGATCCAGATATATCTTCTTACATCTCAGGCAGATTTCATGGGTGTTCAGAATGGTTTGGTAGATATCCAGCTTAATTCAGGATACTGGTTGATACAGGGTTCCCTACTCCTCCGCCATCTTTTTTCCTCCTCAAGACCAAGTCTTTAAGTAATTGACAAGCCCATTGCTCCTGCCCTGCTTGCTGGCTTCATGCTTCCTCCTTCTGATGACATAAGAGACATACTACCAGACTCTGCCCACGAAGCTTGGTCACTCTTACATTCATTCACTCAGAAGAGGAAACAGCTAACTATCTGCACGTACACATATGTGTGTCTTTATGTATTATACATGTTTGTGTGTGTGTGTGTACATAAGTATATATACTTACGTAAGTGTATATATATATATACACACTTATATACACACACACACTCTACTTCACTTCCCAAAAATCTTTAAAATTCACCTATACATTCCAATATTAGATCAAGGCCAAAATGCTGGCCTAAAATACTTTCTTTGCTTCAATACCATCTTTATTTGTAACTACATAAAATTTGCACAGTAACTCATACTGACATAACTCATCGGGAGATGGATGAATGAAGCATGGTATCCTGTTTCAAGCGCTTTGTCTGCATTCTGTGCTCAGCGGCCGTTAGCAGGCACTGCCCCTCCAGCCCCGCGCACACAGTACTTACACTTTCTTCTTCTCTACCACACCTAGCCTCACAAAAGCTGCTAAGGCATTTTTCTGTACATCGCAAGACAAGACATCGTAACACTGCGAGGCACCTATGACAGAGGGAGAAAGAGTTAGTGGACTTCTTTTTGTTCTTAACTGCAAGAAGTCACCACCCACAGAAGTGTGACTAACCTTGATCAAGAAGCTGACTGGTGAATTTTCGAACTCCAGCCAAGTACTGTTTCTCAGTGAAGTCGTCTTCTTCTTCATTCAAGAGGTATTTGCAAATTATCTGATTTTAACAGAAAGAGTGTGGGGAACAGAAAGAGAAAAAGGTAGCCAAATACAATGCAGAAGCGACTGATGTGACCTGGTCCCCCTTGACAGAAAGCTACGGTATGTCAGAGCAGAATAAAGACTCTCCAAAGTTTGAGCACAGAAAAGCTACAGAATTCTTAGGAGGTCTCGCTGGAGCTTGTATCACTGCTTATAATTAGAAATAGAGTCTGAAATAGTACTGACATTTATTAAAATACGCTTTCTCACTTTAACGGGTTGCAAGTTGAGTGAATTACCATCAGCTTAACAGATCTTATGCTGACGCTCAGGAAGAGAGGGGCCAGATTTTGTGTAACTGCTTTTTCCCTAAAAACACCTAATAGTTTGTTAGGCCCCCAAATGCTTGATGACTTGTACTGCAGAAAGGTGCTTAGGGGCAGAAGTAGCATTTCTCAGATACCCACTCAGTGCTGGACTAGGCACAGTGTCTCTGTCATCGGTCAGAGCAGCCCTGCCAGGACGCCGGTCCTGGGGGCTGCTAACCAGTGCTCAGAGCCAGAGTCCTCTTCTGGCAAATACATACAGCCCCTCTGAGGGGCACATTCCTGCTGGGCATCTCTGCCACACCCTCTCTGTTTAACCACTCCTTAGAGCTCTGACAAACTCTTTCAGATACTTGCACTTGAACCTCTTCTTCCCCTTCTGTTAATTAGCTTTTAGTGATTTAAAATCACTGACATTATGTATCATTCCAATCTTGCATTTCCCGAGTGCCCGCAATGTGTCAAACGCCGAGCTATGAGAAAAGCCGTAAGGTACAGTATGATGGCGCTTGGTTCTGGGCATCCTGAAGCTGTTACCCTCTGGGGTCTGTAAGGGCCCCCTTTGCGGGAACAAGATCTTCACCTGAGAGGTGACTCTTTCACCCTATTGAGCAATCTCTCTAGTTCTGCCATTCACCTGGGGAAGACACTTGACCTCCGAACCAGAAGCAAGCACAGGGTGGGAGGATGAAGGAGAACTTGCAAAAGAGTTACATACCTGATAACATTCCACAAAAGGTTTAAAGAGACCTATTAAAAATTCTAACACGGTATTTCCTTTCTCTGTAACTAGGATGTCCCTTGTCGTCACTTGTATTGTCTCATTTTTACAGAGCAGGTAACAGCCTTCTTCAAAGTCCTGGGAAGGGAGGGGAGAAGATAGGGTGCACCCACTAATTTAGGTTAATGGGTACGCTGCTGGTCTCAGGAACAGCAGCCATGTGCCCTCAGAATGAGAGAACACTAGCCAATTCCACAACGCTTCTAAAAGGTTCTGTTGTTAGCAGCCAGAGAAGCATGTGTTCCAACACTCAAAATGTTGAACCCCAAATACAGCAAACACACAAAGGATTCAAGAGCCTTAGAAATAATGACCTGGGTGATGACTTTCTCACTTTGCACAGCCGCGTTCCTTAAATTTAAATAGGAAGTGCATAAAACAGGTCCTAAAACTATGTGGAATTATGCTTATACTCAAAAAAACTGCCGACCTCATTCTCAACGGAGTAACACCTGGGCTCCTAGGCACAGCATACAGAAACCTGACCACCTTCCGTCTATCCTGGTACACCCCCCCCCCCCCGCCCCAGCAAGCCGGCGGTCCAGCTCTGGGGGCCTGATCCATCACGAGCTGTCTACGCCATCAGGCAAGACCACTGCTCTCTAATCTCAAAGCAAAAGGCCCAACACATTCCAACATGTTGTTAACAGGAAAATGTGTACCGGTTGGCAAATTTTTAACAAAACAGTACTGATTTATTCACAGTGGCTCCAGGTTTAAAGAATGACTCTCTTCTCACCAAATAATCCCTACGTTACTGATTAAACTTGACCAAGAATCAAAATAGAGCTCATCGAACTGCGAGTGTCCAAGAGTCTCGTATTTCTGCTGCATGTAGCCTTGAAGAAAGGGAAGTCACACGCGTGAATCCAAGCCTACACTTCCAGAACTCTCACTGTGAACACACCTGTGCTCTTTGGCTGTAAAGATTTACCTTTAGTGCGTTTCCTGGAAGGAAGATGAACTCATCTGAAAAAACAGTGAGCAGGAAGCGAAAGCAACTGTAGACATCCTCTGGAAATAAATCAATTACATCCAATTACAACACTGGTTTTTAAACTTTTAGGAAGTACAAGAAGGCCACGACTGTCCAAAACGCGTCACTCCAAAGGCATATTACTCCATGCCAGGGATGAGAACTCAGGCCCCCAAAGGAAGCTATTTGGCAATCCAAATTTTACCTAAGAGCAAACTACAGTTTAGCAGTGCCGACGGTTGCATCTGAATCACAACCAGGCCTCTACCCAGTCAGTGTGCTGCTGAGCGAGACGCTACACTTCTTAGAAGCTAGGATGCCTCACGTTCCCTGCCCACGGCTCCCTAGTAGAGAAGGAAAGGAATGAATTACTTCGATCCCTTCTCTAGTCCTACTTCCTGTTGTCTTTACCATATCTTTAGCACTAGAATATACCAGCACACAACAGAAAATACTGTCTCGTTCTCCAGACACACAGGTCCCCCTTGCCCATCGACTACAGAGGTGTCTTCATTTTTCTGACATTTTCTGCTATGAACTTTCTCATTCAAAGAATCTACAGACGTGTGGACGTGAAGCACTGCCTCCAATTTCTGGGTGGTCCCAACACTCAAGAAGACCACGCGTGTACCCCTTAGTTGTGAACGAACTCCGAGATCAGAAACCTCAGAACTAAGACCAAGATTTGAGTTTTCTGTGTCTTGAACTAAACTGACTTCTCCGGGCCCATCTCCTCATTCACAAATGAGGGCCTGGACATAGGACCTGAGGTTCCTTCCAAGGCTAAAGGTCTAAGTCTGACTTTTCCTTAGGATTATCTATGGAGCTCTGAAAAACAAAACCAAGAACATCAGTGTCTGGTCCACACTCTGGACCAACTGAATCAACATTTGGGGTGGGGCTCACCCTCCAGTAACTCCAGTGGAGCCTGGGTAGAACAGCCCTCACCCTGACAACAGCTTCCTGGGAACAAAACAGTGTTATTCATTGTTCCACTCTTCACCGCCACTAGAACATGACTGTGTCCCTAGCAGGCACTCTGACACTGCTGGACTGTTTACCCACCCCGCCTGCTTCTGCCACATAAAGGAGAAAGGGCCGCAGGCCAGGAGATGGAGAACTGTGCTCTAGTCCCAGACCCTTGCTTAGGACATTACGTAACTTCCTAGGCCTCCCTTTCCTTATTTATAAAAGGAGAGGTTTAGGTTAATTTCTTAGGTCCCTTCCCATTCCCAAATTTGAAGCAGACAGCCATGTACTGGGGGCACAAACCTAACTTCTTCAGAGTGGACAGGCCCCATTCTTTGCTGCTGTCTGGGCTCCACACATGTGGCTGAGCATTATAAGGCATCAAATGTTGCTCTCTATACGGAACTGAATGGCCAGTCTCTTCCAAAATTCCAGACCACATTCCCGTGAGTTACCTTTCCGGAACCCGGGGGCCATCTGCAGTGCCATAGCTATTAAGGAAGGACGGACGAAAACGTTGAGCAACTGGTTCCTATAAGCCGAGCACATGAGGAGGGTGATATGCTGGAAAATGAGTCCATCAACCACTTCGGAGTCTCCGGAGTCCACATTCAGAACCACCTGGTCTTTGACGAGGCTGGCGATGTTGGAGTGCAGGAGGATGTTGGACTGGATAACTTCTTCAGCACGTTCATTATCTACACACAGAGACAGCTCACTCAGGCGGACGGCACAGAAATGGGACCGGTCTCTGCAGGGAATCTTAGGCCTGGTGTCCAGCAATGCTAGTGAGCTGGCAGATTCCCTGTCAAGTGCCAGGGTCTAGCTCTGGGCTCTACCAACTGAAGTAATGATGCCCTATGGGAAGATATATTTTTTCTGTTTTTTTTTTTAAGTAATCTCTGTGCCCAATGTGGGGCTCAAACTGATGACCCTGAGATAATGCTCTTCCAACTGAGCCAGCCAGGCGCCCCTGTGAAAGAGACTTTATAAAAGTACTATCAACTGTCTCTCTAAAGACATTTAATGCACTTTCTTATCTATCCTTAATTTGTCAGCCATTCTGAAATATATATGAATTCCCACTCTGAAAACCAACACTTCCTCAGGAACCACGTGCATCCGAAGTATTGCAATAGCAAGTTACAGGACAAGAAAATCATATACATGTGAATTTAACAATACTAAGACAAGAAGCCTCATGATTAAAACATGCTTCACAGCATTTTCCACAATAGCTAAATTGTGGAAGGAGCCGAGATGCCCTTCAACAGATGACTGGATTAAGATGTGGTCCATATATACAATGGAATATTACTCAGCCATCAGAAAGAACGATTATCCAACATTTGCAGCAACATGGACCGGACTGGAGGAGATTATGCTAAGTGAAATAAGTCAAGCAGAGAAAGACAATTATCATATGGTTTCACTCATTTATGGAACATAAGAAATAGGAAGATCGGTAGGAGAAGGAAGGAAAGAATGAAGGGGGGGCAAACAGAAGAGGGGATAAACCATGAGAGACTATGGACTCTGGGAAACAAACTGAGGGCTTCAGAGGGGAGGGTGGTAGGGGATTGGGCTAAGCCGGTGATGGGTATTAAGGAGGGCACATACTGCATGGTGCACTGGGTATTGTACGCAAATAATGTATCATGGAACACTACATCAAAAACTAAGGATATACTGTATGGTGACTAACATAACATAATAAAAAGTTATTGTTAAAATAAAAACATACTTCATTCACTTACACACACACTCTCTCTCTCTCTCTCTCTCCTTGCTTAGACCAATTAATTCCAACACTGCAAGAATATTGCTTTGCAACTTTGCTGGTGAACAAGGGCGACCCAAGAGGCGCTCCCCCAGCACCAGGCTTCCCTGAGCACAGAGGGATGCTGAGGAGATTTTCTGGTTTTCCCACATCAGAGAAAACTAAACAACTGGGCCCAGGACAGATCCTGGTAACTCACTACACTGACGCTACACTAGCCTGGACATAGCCAAGGAGTTAGAACTACAGAGGCATAATGAAGACATGGTGATATTTAACATTGTTGACAAGGGAGATCATTTTACTGCTACCCTGGGCCCAAGCGCTGGCTGCCGGGCTCCAGTAACCAGGTGCACCGCTCCACGTGGGCAACGAGGGCTGCCAATAATTCTGGGAGGGGGCAACGGAGGGCTGTGGCTTTCCTTCTGGGCTCACATGCCTTGTGAGCTTGCTTAAGGTCATGATATAATCTGTGATACATGTTATATACATAACAGAACATGGTATGGCATGAAGACACATTTACTGTAAAGAGCTCTAGCTATGAAAACGCTTGGAAGTATGGGATAAGCCAAGTAAAGAAGAAAAAAGGAACTGGATTTGGAAAAGTACTGAATCACTTTCCACGATTCTGTTACTTAGATACCAACAGGCTCTCTCCCCAGGATCACTGGAGTTATTTTAATTGCCAGAGACTCTTAGCGGTGAACTGGCCACCTATTTATCCCACCTTGGAAAAGCAAAATGCGTAGAAAGAGGTGCCTGTGTTCTTACATGCTCCTGGGCCAACAGGAGTTAGCACTGTAACTATTCTCTTCTCAGGATTTTCCACCTGAATCACACTCAACATGTCCTTTGCCTCCCACGAGACTGAAAATACTGGGACACGTGTCAGATTCATCTTCATTTCCCTATTGATGACCACCATCCAATTCGATAGCCCCTTCCTCTAGCAGCTCTGCCTAAACATCTCGTAGCTCCTCCCTGACTCTGCCATGGCCTCCGGTCCAGGCTCCTGCCCTTCTCACTGAGGCCGAGCAGCCTTCTGGCCCATCTCCCTGCCTCCGATACCCTCTCCCAGCTCTGGCCCATCTTTTAAAACTGACAGGGGCTGTTTTCTGTGGTTGTTTTCAGTCATGCTTCCCTGCTTAAAATCTGCTCCTACGTTAGCAATCCCTCGCCCGCTCATCTTCCTGAACGGCTCCTACCTTTCCATCAAGATGGAACTTGACGTCAAAAGTCACTTCTATGAAACCCTCCTGAGCAGGGGCCCTTCCCTACACGGTACTCTCAGCAACCCTCTGTGGTCTGTCCATAGCTCTTTTTTTTTTAAAAAAGATTTTATTTATTTATTTGAAAGAGAGAGAGAGAGCACACACATGAGCAGAGGGAGAGGGAGAGGCAGACTCCCCGCTGAGCAGGGAACCCCACGCGGGGCTCAATCCCAGGACCCTGAGATCATGACCTGAGCCGAAGGCAGATGCTTAACCGACTGAGCCCCCCAGGCGCCCCGTCCATAGCTCTCTGTGTTTACTTCACTGGACCCTCGTCACCAATCACGCACCCTGCCTTCCACGAGCCAGGAGAAGCTGCAGCACAGGGCTGCGGCTTGTTTCTCTTTGTATCCCTGGCCGTTCCCAGCATCGACTAGACTCAAGAGGTTTCATGAGTGAACAGCAGGTAGTTCACTATAAATCTCTCATCACACAAGTCCTGCATACGTACCGGACCAAGTGAGAAAGCCTCCGAAGGCCTGGGCTAAGCCTTTGAGCCATAAAGTCTTCTCCACCAGAGCGTCGAAGTCCATGGACGGCCGGTTCTGAAGCAGGACAGCAACTGTCAGGGCCCAGGGGCTCAGAACCAGGTTTTGAACCTGCAGAAGCTCCATTTTATAGGCAACTTCAGTGACAAAGGCATGCACATCCTCCGACTGTCTCTGAGGAATATACCTACAGAGAAGAACAGAGAAGAACAAATGACAGCTCTGCTACCCACACTAATGTGAAGGGGGGGGGTGGGAGAAGACAGACCCCTGGGAAGGTTTCTCTTACTTTCTGCCAAGTGAATTCTCTCAGGTCACGATGCCAGAATATACCTTTACTTTACTAGAGTGAAACCTGTCCACCTGTCTCTACGGTACACTCTTGACAGGTGACAAAACGCACGCAAGTGGACCGAGTCTTAGTCTTCCTGGTTCCAGGCAAAAAAAAATGCTGCTGCTTTATAAACAGATCTATCACTGCTCTGAAAATGGAGGCCTGCCCCAGTAGCCGGAACTACTCGGTCCTCTCCAAGTCCACCGTGCTTTGAACACCCGTCTCCCAGAACACGCTTACCAGGTTACGCGGTCACCGCTCACGTCTGTGCTGGATGGGCTATACAGTTTGCCTGGCTGCTACACTGCCCTTCTGAGCAGCTCAAGGTTACCTGCCAAGTACTGCCACGATCCTCGCCTGACAGATTCTTCAGGCACGGATCACCAAACGTGGACTCGGATGGTACCAGGAGCTGGTTTGGAGCTGGATGAAGCAGGCGTACGCTCAGGACCCAAAGCAACCACACAGGAAGGGAGCTTCACGTGAAAGCTAGGGCCAATCCTAATAACAACCGGCTAGCCCGATCTGAGAACTAGAGGTGGAAAGCCCGTGGCAGCAAAAAGCAACATCTGCTTGAGAGCTGCTGAAGCTGCTAGTGACGTTCACTGGTGGCCACGGGCCCACTGGCGCTACACACAAATTATGAATGACGTTGTCCCGGGAAGCCTGGCTGAGCAGGTGATTTCTGTCTCCCTTACTTCCCCAGGGGTATTTCTCCAAATTAAGAAAACCCAAGTGCGTATCTGTACCTGCGTCCTGAAAGAACCTAATACATTTCTGTGCCCATAAAACTACAACCTTCTTGGGGCACCTGGGTGGCCCAGTCGGTTAAGCATCTGACTCTTGGTTTCAGCTCAGGTCATGATCTCAGTGTCGTGGGATCGAGCTCCGCACTGGGCTCTGTGCTCAGCGCGGAGTCTGCTTGTCCCTCTCCCTTTGCTTCTCGCCCCCACCCTCTGAGACTCTCTTTTTCTCTCTCAAATAAATAAATAAATAAGATCTTAAAAAAACAAAACAAAATAAAACTGTAACCTTGAGGACAGGGACCCACTCCCATTCATTATTATCATATAATCCCTTCTAGGATCAAAAATAATACTCACCACATACTTTGGCTGACCTGCCAATAGTGTTCCCCCCAACACAGAATGGGTAGGGTGGTGTGCATAGCACAGGTAGGAGGGTACTGATTCCCCTGAGAAGAACGAGCAGCACGGTCTGACTCTGTGTATTTGACATATATCACATTGTGATATAGCGAGCAGCTAACTGTTTTCTTTGACAATTCTCTTCTTAAAAAATTTTTTTAAAATTTTCAAGTAATCTCCACACCCAGTTGGGGCTCAAACTCACAACCCCGAGATCGAGAGTCGCACACTCCACTTGACTGAGCCAGCCAGGTGCCCTGCAAACAGAATTCTTTAACTGAAGCTTTCTGCTTCCCTGATATGTGATCTCAGAAAACCAAGTTTCAGTCCTAGAAGGGGTCAGTCAACTCAAGAATCACGACCACACTTCCCGATGTTCATCCTTATTTCTATGTCAATTACGAAAACACAGGTCTGGCACCTTGGGACCAAGTTATATGGGCTCCGACTCATCCTCCCAGCTGCCAGAGAGCGAAGTGACACAGGGTCTCCAAAGTATATGTGGATATTTCCAAAATTCTCAGAGAGAATCTTCCTGGCTTTCAACAATCCCTAATAACAGAGGAAATGAAACATAGAAGAGTAAGTTCAGAAAGAAGTTGGTGTATAAACCAGCATTTTCTCTAAATTCAAGTAAAAGCAAGTCTGGTTCTCCTTTACGTACGGTTGTAGATTCTTTCGGCTTAGGAACCCCTAGAAGCTCATACACGTAAAGCGTTTCTTCCAATATCTTATCGTAACTGATACTAATTGGAACAAGGTAGGTATCAAAAACTTCTCTTTTAAAAAATGGTTCCATCACAACATTCAGAAGACCTGTCAACAGGAAGAAATGGTTTTCTGTATGTAGTGAAATGTGGAGCAAACACGGATACAAAACAGGAAGATCCTGAAGTGTACATTAAATCTTAAGCCCGTAAATATAAACAGTTACAACTTAAAGAAACAGTTACACTTATAAAGAAAAAATATCTTGCAAAAAAAAAAAGTGTCAAGCTGTATTTAGCAGCTATGATGACACCACACTTTCTGGGTTTGTATTCTTCTTTCAGTCTCTAAAGGACCTACCAAATTTCGGAGTCAATGTCTTGGAAGAGCGACTTCTTGTCCCTTCGAGGAAAAATTCAACAGGAGCATAACCATTCTTTAAAGAGAAAACACAAACAAAACAAAACAAACACAAAACCCATTGCCTACTCTCAAAGTGAGAAATGCTTCTTTTGATTCCTTTCCCCAAGCTGCTCCCCCACCCCCACCGGCCTTCTGAGCAAACACTGCGCACAGCGCACTCAAGCAAGAGGGCCGCACAGGGTAAACGGACCATGGAGGTCATGCACATTCCTTCAGGGGGACGAGCAGCCAAGCGGGCCATTCGGGAGTGAAGAATTTAAGATCCTACGGCAAGCTCAAGCTCGAGTGGAGAGGAAATGCAGCTTGAAAGTATTCGGAAATTATCTGCCTTTACCCGCAACATGGTCTTCACATATTCAGAGAACACGGCCCAGTAGAGTTTATTGCCACCAAAGGTGCGCCGCATGAAAAAGGCACCCGACATCCGCAGCAGCTCCCCGACCATCTTCATGCCCAGGAAGTCTAAACAATAAATAAAGAAGGGGTTCATCTTTATTTGCGGATCTTGAAACTTCTATAAATACCTAACCTCACATTCTGTTAAGAAAGTTTGCATGTATGGAAGATACCGCTATGATACTGCTAATCATACTTCCCGAGCTGAAACCACGTGAGAAGGGACGTCTAATAGAATTACGGGAGAGAAAGGACAGTGTGGGCAGGCCCACCGGGCGGCTACCACGTGCGCCCCCACGCACCTCCGCATTTACAACCAGACCGGCAACAGACGGGGCCACAGCAGGCAAGGTGACAAGCTCTGTCACATCACCATGCCGAGTTCTTTAGGAGTGCTGCTGCTTGATGACAGACCGGCACGTGTCTTCCATGCTGGCCACCTGGCCAGCCCAACTCTCACCTTTTTCACCCATGAGGTACAAGTATCAGCCTTCTTTTAGTGGCACAGATTAAATAAAGCAAGTGTGGGATGCTTTATTCTACCAGGGGTTTTAAAACCCTCCTTTTTTTCCATTTTCCTTAATTTTCAAAGAACTTCCTTACGCATCTGTACAGATGAAACTGCTTTTAAAGTACTTAAGTCCCTGGCAATTTTTACCTTACTGTTTACTGCATTTATTAACCAAGGTGTATGCCTGAATCCCAACTTTTTCAGCCCCCTCCAAAGGGAGAAGATAAACAATGATTTGCCTTAGCAATCCTGCTTTTTGGAATCAGTCCTACAGAAATAAAAGCACCAGTAGGAGAATATATGCAACCACAAAACTACCAAATTACAGTATACCTACCCTGCTGAATATTGTAATGTTAGACATGAAGTTGGGCCTTGATCTTACACTGTATACAAAATTAACTCGAAATGGATCAAAGGTCTACACGTAAGACCTAAAACTATAAAATTCTTAGAAGAAAACATAGAGGTAAAACTTCATGACATTAAATGTGGCAACGATTTCTTGGACAGGACACCGAAAGCACAGAGAACAAAAGAAGCTGACAGGGGCGCCTGGGTGGCTCAGTCGTTAAGCGTCTGCCTTCAGCTCAGGGCGTGATCCCAGGGTCCTGGGATCGAGCCCCGTGTCGGGCTCCCTACTCCGTTGGGAGCCTGCTTCTTCCTCTCCCACTCCCCCTGCTTGTGTTCCCTCTCTCACTGGCTGTCTCTCTGTCACATAAATAAAAATAAAATCTTAAAAAAAAAAAAAAGAAACTGATGAAGAAATTGGGCTACATCACAATGAAAAGTTCTGTGCATCAAAGGATCCATTGATAGAGTGCAAAGTCAACTTTGGGAGAAATTTAATGGGAGAAGGGAAAAAATATTTGCAGATCATGTATCTGATAAGGGGTTATTATCCAGAATATATAAAGAACCCCTACAACTCAAGAGAAACAACAACAAAAAACAACCCAATTCAAAAATGGGCAAAGGACTTGAATAGACATTTTTCCAAAAAAGATACAGAAATGGCCACAAGTACATGAAAAGATGATCAACATTGCTAGTCATCAGAGAAATGCAAATCAAAAGCACACTGAGATACCACATCCTACCATCAGGATGGCCACTATTAAAAAAACAAAAACAAAACCACAAGAAAATAAGTGTTGGATGCAGAGAAACTAGACCCTCGTGTACTACGCTGGTGGGATGTGAAATGGCACAGCCGCTAGGGAAGACAATACAGTGGTCCTCAAAAAAATTAAAAATAAAATTAGCATACAACCCAGCAATTCTACTTCTGGGTGTATACCTGGAAGAATTTAAAGCAGAGACTCAGACAGGTATTTGCACACCTATGTTCATAGCAGCATTATTCATAATAGCCAAACGGTGGAAGCAAGCCAAGCTTCCACGGACAGAACAATGGATAAACGACGTGTGCTCTACACGTCCGATCAAACAGGACTCGGCCTTTAGGAATAGGAAGAAAATTCTGAAACATGGTGCAACATGAATGGACCTTGAGGACATGATGCTGAGTGAAGGAAACCAGTTACTAAAGGACAAATCCTGTAGGATTCCACTCATACGAGGTACCTAGAGGAGCCAAATTCCTAGAGACAGAAAGTCGAATGCTGGTGGCCAGTGGCCGGGGGGAGAGTAGGGTGAGGAGTTAGTGTTGAGTGGGGACAGAATTTCAGGTCTGCAAGAGGAAAAGCAGGTGGAGTTCTGTGGATGGCAGACGGTGAGGGATGCACAACGGTGTGAATGTACTTAACACCACTGAACTATAGGCTTAAAGGTGGTTACGGCAGTAAATTTTATGCTTTCTGTATTTTACCATAATTAAAAATATGTAAAAGAAAAAAGTTGTATCTATTCACTGACCTTAGAGATAAACACTGATAAATTATCAATTAAGAAAAGCAAAGGCAGGTCATACATAAAGGTGGTATCTCATTTTTCAAGCCTAAACCAAACCCCCATGTGCACATATCCTTGTTTCCGTCTGTACTGAGGCACAGCACAGAGAGACCTAATCCCGACTATCGAACACCAGGGTCAATGGTAGAAGGGAGAGGGGATTTGCATCCTCTTCTTCAAGTACCTCAGCACTGTTAAAATCATTTCAATGAATATTGTCATTTTTATAATTAAAAGAGGAGAAGAACAATACGTACCCATTCCTGCGGCTATGACTGGTACCGGTAGATCATAGTTGTATAAAAGAAAAGACAGCATCAGAAAGTCAATGTAACTTCGATGACTGGGCAGCAGGACAACTGGGTGCTCCTGGATGGCTCGTTGTAGCTTTAAAATAAATGTCACAGTTTGAATACTTTCAGTTTTCCAATTATTAAAATCACATGGCACATCAGAAAACGGAAGAATGGGTATATGTACAGAGGGAATACTAAGGTTAATAATGTCTTCCTGCCTCCCCTACTACATACAGAAAACTTATTTCAGAGTTCTGGTTAAATAACCTCACACAATGCAAGAACATTAAAAATGTAAATTTTATAGATCATAATAATAATAGGGATGATCCCTAACATATTAGGTGGGCACCATATTAAACATTTTACATACTAAGCATTTTCCATGCATTGTTTAATGTGACATATTTGTAAATAAGGCCTAAACATTAGGTTCCTCATTTGCGACATGGTCACGCATCTGATCAATGACCAAGCTGCGAATGGAACTGAAGTGAGTCTGAGTTAAAAAGCCAGCTGTTAACCAATGTGCTAGATGGTTGTGTGCAGTAAGAGGGAACAAAGCGTCTCTCAGGTAGATTAATAAAAACAAATCTGAATTAGGAGGACAAATGAGAGGTATGGTATTTCTATATTTATACACTGGACTTGCCACCAGGAAGAATGGGTGCCCTCAGTTAGAAGGAATTTGAGCTTCCAGATATATTCCGTAGGCTATCAGCCTCAAAAATATTCACCAGGATCAATGTGTTATCTGTTTTTTGGAAATCTAAATATAATTTACCAAGGTAAGATAATGTATGATCAGTTAAGAAGACAGGGCCAGTCAATATTGTCTGGATGGCTATATCAAACATTTTTTTTAAGATTTCTTCCTTTCTTTTTTTTTTTTAAGATTTTATTTATTTATTTGACAGAGAGAGAAGAGAGAGAGTACAAGCAGGCAGAGCAGCAGGCAGAGGCAGAGGGAGAAGCAGGCTCCACGCTGAGCAGGGAACCTGACATGGGACTCGATCCCAGGACCCTGGGATCATGACCTGAGCCGAAGGTAGATGCTTAACCAACTGAGCTACCCAGGCACCCCAAGATTCATTTATTTCTTTGAGAGAGAGACAGAGCGCATGAGCACGTGGGGGGAGGGGCAGAGGGAGAGAATCTCAAGCAGACTCCCTGCTGAGTGTGCAGCCAGACGCAGGGCTTGATCTCATGACCCATGAGATCATGACTCCAGTCGAAACCAAGAGTTGGATGCTCAACTGACTGAGCCACCCAGGCGCCCCCAAACATTCTTTGAGAGAGAGGCAGGCAGAGAGTAACTTAACAAACTAGAGAATAGTCATTGGAGGAAAAAAGAAGAAATACATGAAAGTAAAGTAAATGACTGAATAAAATATTAAAAGACATGTACAAGAAGGCCAATGGATGTAAGAGCTTCTTAGTAAGAGGAAAAAGAATAGTAAAAATCATAAATGAATAAAAATAGGAAAAGCTCTTCCTTCCAAAAGAAAGCAGACTATAACATGACTGTTAAATCACTCCTGAGAGATGAAATTAGAAAAATCACCATTTGGCAATCATTAGAGTAATAACTGGTTTGGGAAAAATCATCAGTCAATGTGAACACTTGTGGAGGAGACCATGCTGGAAAACAGGACCCTGAACCATTCTTAGAGCATCTCTCCACACGATACTTATTACCAAGGGAAATAGGGTAACTTTACAAGTGGAGAGATGCAGCTGATACCAGATGATGAAAGTGACCACCACCAGTAAGGGGACAGACAGCCACCATGTGCTCCTTGATCTGTTGCACTGAGAAGGATACAATGTTGCGTCCTGCTCAAGCCCTACAACCTGAGTCTAATCCTGAGACAACATCACTCAAATCCAAATCAAGACATGCTATAAAATAACTGGTCTGGTTTTTTTCCAAAACTAATATGAAACACAAAGACTAAGGAATTGTTCTAAATTAAAAGAGTCGAAAGAGATATGGAAGCTGAACATAACACATGACGTAGGATTTCTTTTGCTATACAAGATATAACTGAGGTGATCAACGAAATACGACTGAGGTCTCTATTACTGTGTATTAGTGTTGTATCAATGTCGATTTGCTTATTTTGATAACTGCACCATAAGGGAATGTCCTTGTTTACGGGAAAAACACAGCAGAGTATTGAGGGGAGGATAAGGAAAATGTTGTAAGGGGACCAGGTGGATCATACACAGAAATTCTTGGTATTATTTCTGTAGCATGGCGGACATCTGACGTGAGGTTAGTCTGTAAGTCTTACCTGACTAAGTGAGTTAGTCTGAAGTCTGTAGGTCTGAAAGTAAAAAATATCACCCCCCAGAGAAGCAAAGCCTTTTTTTCTGCCCAGCCTGGACGCCTGCTGACGAGGGCCTGCTCATTTAGTGCAAAGTGAGAGGTCCTGGAGTTGATGAAATCGTTAAGGGGTAGAAGAGGTTGTTTTTAAACAAGCAATACTCACTTTCTGAATACCTTCTTCATTTACACACACTTTTGAGAAAATTTGTTTAAATATTTTGCTCAGGGCAAAGGCAAAAAACCGGATGGCTCCCAGACGCAGTTTGTGGCTCATTTCATCCAAAATCTCACAAACTTCCTCTCGGAGGACATCGACGGATTGAAGGGATTCCTTGGAAAGCTAGAAGGAAAGGGAAAGCAGGGATACGTCTCTGAAGAAAAGAAGCCAGAACTCTATTCACTCAAAGTGCTAGGACTAGTTCCAAATGGACCAATATTACATAGCTCAAAAATGCGACGTTTTCTTCCTCATTTAGTTTCACATAATTTATTTTCCAACATAACTCAAGTAGATAAATGATCCTATTTCGACAACGTCAAAGACTGGCAATTCAAAAAGAATAGGCTCTCTAGGAGAGTATCTCACCTTTCCATTTGATTTGTTAATAAGCTTACAGCCAAATTCTCTAAAATAAGCTGTTGCCCATGAACTAACTAGTGTGCTAGCACAGATATTTGGCAGTTTCTTTCAGCAGATGGCTGCAGCACTCCATCTGCTTGCTCCATGCTACTACAAGGTAATATACAAGGTAACATACAAGGTAAAAATACAAGTTTAGGTTGAAGTAACCATTCGGACTATACCGCATACACAGGTCACTGGGACAAAACTCTCCGAAGTATCAAAGGTTAACCAGTAAAGTCAATGATCTTACACTGGAACTCTATTCCGAAGGCATACCACATCTTTTGTAAAGAGAACAAAATGTTGGTTGTGTGCTAGGCCTGGGGATGGGGACGAATAAGTCCATTTCTGTCCTCAGGGAACTCTAATTTGATGCCTTAAGCAAGCATGGTGAAAAAGAATGGCGTCTATGTGATAAATAATATTTATCCTTAGCAGAGGAGAATGTTCTGCTTTAGGATGAGGCCCAGAAGATGAGAGGGTAGGACGTGGAATCCCAACTTCCTAAATTACATGCAGTGGAGAAATAGCTTCTCTTTTTTAAAATAATTGAGGTGAAATTAACATAGCATAAAATTAGCCATTTCAAACTAAACAATTCAGTGGCACTTAGTACCTTCCCAAATGGATAATCATCCTCTTAGCTCCATATTTTATCTTTTTCAAGGAAATAGAGGAATCAATGGATTGGTGGTAAGGATGGATTTCAGGAAACCAGCCTAGGAAAAGGGAGTACACTTGGAAAACTATCAAAATAGCTCACCGGAGACGGAAAAGACCCCCCAAAAAGCAATAATAGGTGCTGAAGGGAAGGGGAAGGGCAGTGAGAAGCTCAGTTGTTTCGGGCAACAGAATGGATGGTGGGGCCATCCTGAAATTCGGGCTAGAGAGCAGGGCTAGAAGGCAATGTGGTGCAGGGGTTGAGAAGGCAGATATACTGATTTTGAGGTGTCTGGAGACATATAAAGTAGCTGACCTGCAGGGAGTAGAACAATTGGAGAGAAGAGTCTGAACCCTGATAATCTAGCCAAGGCTAGAGATCCTGTTTGGGCATCACCAGACTACAGATGAAAATGGAAATGACGGGAGTGGATAAAACGGACCAGGGAGACTGCAGGGATGAAGATAAGAAGGCTGCGGGTTCAACCTTGAGAAATACTTAACCAGCGGATGGAAGAACTCATAAAGAGATTAACAAGGAAGATGATAAGAGAACTGTACTGTGTGATGCCATAAATGTCAAGGTAGGACAGTCCTGCAGGAGAGTGTGTCCAACAAAAACTGACACAGTAAAGATGCAGCGAAGACTAAAGGAACCCCTTGGATTGGGTCACTTGGAGATCCACGGTAACCTTTACTGGAGTACAGCAACCTGCTGCAAGTGGGAAGTGAACGGCAAAGGACTCACTACACGTTTGAGGAGCTGGGATGAGAAAGGAAGAAGAAATGGAGCATTAAAAAGAATGAATACATGGCTGAGAGGGCCTTCCCCTCACCAGGAAGTGCTGATGCCAGCTAAGCCTGTGCAGAAGGCTGAAGAGGAGGACACACTAGTCCCCTGGGGATCTGAAAGAATTGGGCAGATGAAGGACACAGGTGAGTAGGCTGGTCTGTTCAGAAGGCATGGCCTTCTCTAGGATTGGAGGAAAGCAGAGAAGCAGAGAATGACCTGAGCTCTTATTCTGTGCAATCGGGCTTCTCATTTGCCCAACAGATATGTATATCCTTCCAGATTCTTCTTCTTGGAAACCTTAGATAAGATTAAAAGATGAGCAATAGCTTTATAACTCCTTGTCCCAGTGTTGTCCCTTTTCAGTCTGTTCTTCACATCACAAACCTGAGTGGTTTCTTTTCTTTTTTTAAAGATTTTACGTATGTATTTATTTGGGGGACAGAGAACACAAGCAGGGGGAAGGGCAGAGAGAGAGGGAGAAGCAGACTCCCCTGCTGAGCAGGAAGCCTAACATGGGGCTTGATCCCAGGACCCCGGGATCGTGACCTCAGCTGAAGGCAGATGCTTCACTGACTGAACCACCCATTCGCCCCTGAGTGGTATCTTAAATGCAGAAGTGATCTCATCTTTCCCAAGCTAAAAGCCCTTCAATGGCTGCATTGCATTCCGTGAGACTAAGGCAGCCTGAGTTGGCAGCAGAGATGGAAAGAAACAGACAAGAGCAATTGAGGAGAGCAAATTGCCAGCTCTTAGTGACTGACAGCACAGGAAGGGAAAGCAAGAAGCTGAAGACGGCACCCAGATTTTTGGTATGGGCAGCAGGCATATGGAGAGGCCGTTCTTGGAGATATGCAAAACTGGGTGTGGGGGGATGCACACGGTACAGTGGTGGGAGTGGGAGGGTCAAAGAGCTTGATTCAGACATCCTGAATGTGAGATGTTTTTGGATTTTCCAAGTAGGTATTCCAGTAGACATAAAAATATATGTATGAAACTCAAAAGAGATCTGGGCTGAAGCAATAGATACCAATTATTATTTACTACATATTGTTATTTATTTATAATAGCAAATTATTATAATAATATAATATAGTAGGGAGACATCAGCATAAGGAAGGTATTTACAATTCTGGTAATAAATAAAACTGCCCAGTGAGCAGGAAAAATAAGAAGGGATTAGAACAAAATCTTGAGGAACAGCAGCATTTAAAGAGACAGGCAAAGGAAAAGAAGCCCATAAAGACAACTGAGGAAAGATCAACAAGATTTGGTTGGGGGGGGCACCTGGCTGGTTCAGTTGAAGCATGCAACTCTTGATCTCGGGACTGTGGGTTCGAGCCCCACATTGGGTGTAGAGATTACTTAAAAATAAAATCTTAAAAAAAAAGATTTGGTGGATAAGGGGGGAGAATATGGTATCACAGAAAGAAAGGTGGGAGAGTGAGCCAAAGGCTATGAAGGATGTCAACAAGGTTGATTTCAGCCATCAGGAAGGAATCACTCACAGTCTTGGGAAGAGCAATTACAGTGGGTTAGAAACTGGATCCCAATGAGCTGCATATACACGGAGGGTGAGAAAGTACAGTCCCAAGTATAGCAAACACAGCCGACTTCTTCCAGGAGTAGAGCAGAAGTGGGAAAGGAAATGCTGAGTCATAGGGGAGAAGCAATATGCCCAAACGAGGCTGATTTCAGCTGGAAGAGGATGGAACAAGTTCAGTGATGATGGTAAAGAGCTAATGAAGAGGAAGAAGTTGAAGACATTTGAGGGGACAGACAATAAAGCAAAGTCCTTGAGCAGGACGGAGCAGGTGAAATTCAGAGCAAAGGAGCAGGGGAGGGATTGAACTCCCAACAGGAGAAAGAGCTCTCTGTCCCTTTTTAACAGGAGGGAAGAAGAGACTGAGGCTATCAGTGCAGGTAAATTAGCAGCTTGATCACAGGAAGCTGAGAGCTGTCATATAATGGTTTACATTTTCTTTGTGAAGTAGGAAGAAATGTCACCTCTTGAGGGTAAGGGGCCAAGGTTGGAGGCTCAGAAAGAATATGGGTGACAATGACATTCCCATTTTGGAGACCGGGAGAGCTCCCTGGGGAAACGAGGAATTCTTGGGTAACACAGAGGGCCCAGTTGTGTTGCATAACCCTGAGTTTATAACAATTCCAGTCTACCTACATTAAGTGATTTTTTTTTCTCTCAGCAGCACAGCCAAGTTTGAGAAACACTGGCTTGTATCAGTTACACTTAACCTGGCTCTGTATTAGGATTACTTGGGGAGCTTTTAAAAAAGAAAAAGAAAAAGATGCCTGGGTCCTATTCCAGACCAATTACATCAGAATCTCTGTGGACAGGACAAAAGCATTTTTTTCTTTCATTCATTCATACATTCATTCATTCATTCATTCATTCAGGAAATACTTATCAAATGCACCTATGTGCTAGGCACTAGGAATACAGCAAAAAAAGAGATAAAATAATAGAATACAGGGGAAAAAAAGAGAGTCAGAAGAGAGATAAAAATTGTCTTCATGGAGTTTCCGTACTAGTGGAAAATAACAGTTAACTTTCTATAAAAGTTCTCCAGGTGATTCTAACAAAGAGCCAGTATTGAGAACCACTGTCTTTAGCTTCTAATCGACAAGGAAACTTTACTTCACTTATGAAATAGGTCCAGTCAGAGAGGACTAATAGTTTCCCCATGATAAATCATGACAGACAGATTGAACCAAAAGGATTAGGAGGATAGGTCATATGCCCAAATTAGAAGAAAACAGACAGGGGAGTCTGGGTGGTTCAGTCGGAGAAGTGTCTGCCTTCGGCTCAGGTCATGATCTTGGAGTCAGGGCCTGAGCGCCGAGTCAGGCTCCCTGCTCAGCAGGGAGTTTGCTTCTCCCTCTGCTCCTCACCCAACTCGTGCTCTCTCTCTCTCTCTCTCACTCTCTCTCTCTCAAATAAATAACTAAAATCTTTAAAAAAAATTTTTAAAAAGAAGAAAACAGCAGAGATAAAGAATTTCTCTGAGGTTGTAGGCTTGACTAAATTCCATTTAAAAATCAATGGGGGGGGGGGGCGCCTGGGTGGATCAGTCAGTTAAGCATCTGATCTCATGATCTGGGGGTCCTGGGATCAAGCTCCACGCTGGGGTCCCTGCTCAGCAGGGGAGTCTGCTTTTCCTGTCCCTTTGCCCCTGTTGTGTGCTCTCTCTCTCTCTCTCACTCACTTTCTATTTCAAATAAATAAATCTTTAAAAAAAAAGTCAATGGAGAACAGTATCTAAAGGTAAACCTCAAAGCCTGGGAGCACCTGGACAAAGTGACAGGGAGGGCCAGCCATGAAGAAGCGGTAATCGTGCCCATTGAACACTTCTATTTGATGTCTGCAAATGACACGTCCAAAACAGACCTTAGCTTTTCTCCTAAGCCCATTCCCTCTCCTAAATTCCCTATCTCAGTGAATGCTTCTGTCATCCTGTCTCTCTCTTCCTTCCCGTCATTCACCCTATTATACTCCACCTCTGAAATCAATCTTTCTTTCCCTTCCTTCTTTCCTTTTTTTTTTTTTTTTTTTTTTTAAAGACAGGGAACGAGAGAGGAGGAGGGAGCGGCAGAAGGTGAATCTTAAGCAGGCTCCATGCTCAGCAGGGAGCCCGATACAGGGCTCAATCTCACGATCCTGAAATCATGATCTGAGGTGAAATCTAGACTCGGACACTTAACTGACTGAGCCACCCAGGTACCCCTACACCTTAAATTTCTTAAATCTGTCCATCTCTGTTTCTACAACCACAGTCTAGGCAACTGTGATCCCACAAAGGGATTACTGGAAGAGTGTCATAACCAAACTTCTGTCTCCTTTGTTGCAGAATGGTGTTTCTAAAACATTAATTGATCAGGCCACACTCCGACCTGAAACCTTTCAATGGCTTTGCACCGTATGTAGGATAAAATCTAATTCCTCCGGATGGTTTATAAGATTTACTTTATTTATTATTTATTTTTAGAGCGAGAGAGCGTGAGCACGAGTAGGGGGAGCGCAAAGGGAAAGGAAGAGGGGAAGACAGAATCTCCAGCAGACTACCCACTGAGTGGGAGCCCAACGGGGGGGCTTGATCTCAAGACCCTGAGATCATGACTCAAGCTGAAGTCAGACGCTCAAATGACTGAGCCAGATGCCCCCTCTGGATGGTTTATAAAACCCTCTGTGATGTGGCCCCTGTCTCTAAATTCTTACCATGTTACCCCTTCTTTGCTCTCTTCGGTCTCATCATACTGAACTGCTTCTAGTACTGGGACTATGCATGTTCTCTAGTTGTTAAAATATGCTGGTGGTTCCCAAACTTTGCTATACTTTGGAACCAACTGGCCTTCTTCTTTTTTTTTTTTTTTTTTTTTTGAGAAGAGAGAATGCAAGTGGGGGTTGGGTAGGGTCAGGGAGAGGGAGAAAGAGAGAATCTTAAGCAGGTGCCACACCCAGCATGGAGCCCTATAAGGGGCTCGATTTCACGACCCTGAGAACCTGACCTGAGCCGAAACCAAGAGTGGGACGCTTAACCAAATGAGCCACCCAGGCGCCCCTCCACTGGGCTTCTTTAAAAACTACTACTAGGATGTCTGGCTCCTTCCCCAACATTCTGATTTAATTCATATGGGGGTGAGATCTACGCACAGGGATTCTTGAAAGTTTCTCCAGCAATTTTATTGTGCAGTGAGATTTAACCATGGGGAAAAAGTTATTTGCTCTGCTAGGAATACTTCTTCACCCACTTCACCTGGAAAACCTCTAACCATCTTTTAGGCATCATTTAAAAAAAAATCACTTTTCTAATTCCTTACACAAAATTATTTGCCCTATAATTAGTGCCCCTGTACACTGGGCTCCCACTAGCATGTCTTGTATCATATTTCATTGTAATTGACTGTACAACTGTCATCATTCCCTGTCAGACTACAGTTGACCCCTGAACAATGTGGGGGCTGGGTGCCAACCCCCCATGTAGTTGAAAATCCACGTGTAACTTCTGACTCCCCCAAAACTTGATTAATAGCCTACTGTTGACTGACAGCCTTACCAATAACATAAACAGTTGATTTACACATATGTTTGATGTTACATGCATTATATACTGTATTCTCACAATAAAATAAGCTAGAGAAAGTGTTCTTACGAAAACTATACGGAAAACACATTTACAGTACTGTACTGTATTTATTGAAAAAAATCTATGTATAAGTGGACCTGTGCAGCTCAAACCTGTGTTGTTCCTTGTTGACAATGAACAAATCTGGCTGTGGTTGAAGAGGGAATCACTTACCTGTTTAATGACATAACGAACCTCTTCAGAATTGAGAACACTAGATTTAATATCACTTGGCTTGCAAGGAGTAATTCCCTTATAGACAAGAGGTGTGTAGCATTTCATTGCAAATTTCAAGTCACTGACATGCCTCCTCTCCTCTAAAATATCTTCAAATTCATCCCATTTTTTGAGCTCCTTCTGTGGGTAAGGCAAATGAAAGAAAGTAATGCACATACTATAAAGTTAATTAGGACAGATTAGAAACTACACTGGTAAGGTTTCATCTATGCCAGCATTTTTATGCTATGACATATGAACAAGAGCAGAGTGCACTGATAAGAGGTCTTCCTATACTAAGAAAAGGAAATGTAATGATAGTTGTGGTCAAAAAATGGATGTTGAATTATAATACTTTATTATTTCTGCTTATGATCTTTGTAAAGCCAGTACCCCTCTGGGAAAGTTAACAAAGATAGCAAAGATTGAGACACTAAGCTCTAGAATAATCTGAGCAACTTTACGAGCAACTTTATCTGACCAATTTTATCAAGCACATTGATAAATGTTTTGTCTGCCTCTTCTACTTAGCCTTAAAAATTAAAGCATACGATAGAAATTCGAAATTATGTCAAATCAAATCAAACTACATGGGTGCAAATAAAAGGAAAATTCACTTAAGAAATAAGTGCTCCCACAGAAGCTATGGGCAAGCAGTCTGTACTCGCTATGACTACTTTCTCACCCACTTTTGACTCCCTATCGTTCAACTTCCAACCAAGCAGCCCTTGAAATCACTGTTTATCGGGCTACCAATGACTTCTGAATTGTTAATTCTTACAATTTTGTTTTTCTGATTATAAAAGTAATAATAGTAATAATGATAATTATAGGTAACATGTACAGTTGTTTCCTAAGTGTCAGGCACTATTCCAAGACACTCTTCCTTAATACGGGAAAGATATAACAATGGGAAAACCAAGGCATGGAGAAGCAAAATAACTCACTCAGGCTTCCACAGCCCGCAAAGGGCAGAGATATGATTCAAACTTGAGCCTTATGGCTTCACAGACCTTGCTCCTAACCTCTCTCCTACACTCCTCACCGTGTATGGAAAGTTTGGAAACATACAAGTAAATACAAATTGCCCATGATTTTATACCCCAGGAATAACTACTCTTTACCACTTCCCAGTTTCCTTATTTTTTTTCATTCACAGCTACACAAATATATAGTTTTTATTCAAAACGTGGACCATGCCAAATACAGTTTACCTTGCCTTTTCGAATGTTATGAGCATTTTCCTGCAGTAAATATTGTTTAAAAACATTTTAGTGGAGGCATGATCGCCTTTGTGTCCCCCAACTTCTTCAAATACATTTTTTCCCCTGGTGACTGAAGGGCTGAGGTTTGGTCTTTACCCTCTTGGAGAAGTGCTGTTGAGAGGGTGGGGATGCCTGGTCATGCCTGGTTCCTGCCACTTCCATCTGAGATGAGAAGCCAAGAGCCACATCCCTTCTCCCTGGCTACCATGGGTTTTGCTGACATGAGGCTGTCTTCTCTCTGGGGTTGGGCAGAGCGTAGGAACTTACATCTTTTCTGCATTAACCTGTGAGAGCAACTGTCAACTTACTGGGGAAAAAGTGCTTTGAGACTCTGGGGCACTTAAATAGCAATTAGGTCACTTCTACTTCTTTACTTTAACAGGCACAGGGTTTTATCAAAAGGATTCCAATAAAATGTTTTAAAGCCAAAAAATAATTTTTTTCTAATTACCAAAGTGCTATATGTTCATTATAAAAATCTAGAAGACCCAGTAAAGCACACAGAAGAAAATTAAAATCACCTGTTGTCCAATGACCCAGGGTCCATTTTAGTGGATGCTTTTTCTCTGGGCATGTAGACACATTCCCTCCCCTGACACACATACATTTTGATTTGCCACCTGATTTTTCCACTTCATGTTATAAACGCTTCCCTTTCATTTAAGTTTCTTCCACCGCATTATTTTTTAATAACGGACATCTGAATTATTTTTCATGCACTGCTATTTTAAGAAAATGCATTATTTCTTTCAAATTTAATCATTAAACCCTGGTCTCTTTCTAGTCTTCATCTTCCTAGACCTCCCTCCGGCCTGACACCATTCTCAAGGGTGCCCTCCTTTCCCTCCAACCACCCCGAAATTTTCCTACTTTGGTTTTTAATTCACGACTCTTGTCACAGCAGAAGATCCACCTCATTGCTCTAAACCAGCGACTCTCAACCTGAGGGGAAAACTTCCCCCCAAAACTAGCATATGTCTTCTTTCCTCCCATTTCCCTAATGTTAACATCTCCAACCCTCTTACCTTCATACACCGTGCTGAGTCCTCACACCTACTCGACGGGCTTTAGATACTAATTATACACGCTGTTGAATCTCCTGCTCTGTTCTCTTCGCCCATGTGAGCTCCTCATAGACACATTTAGTTGCAAACACTTCACCATTGGGCTTCCCCAAACTGAGCTCATTTCTTCTCTGCACAATCCTACAACCCGATTATTTCCCAGAAATCTCAACAACCACCGTACCTTGTACCTCCCTTTGCCTTATCCTAGACCCCTCCTCCCTCACCCTTACACACCATCCATCTAATCCTGTCCAGGTGGCCTTTAAGGATGTAGCAGGACTACTCAGTCACAGGTCCAGCCTGGGCACTTTACCACCATAGCCTCCTCACTGGTCTCCTTGCCCCTTTGAATCAACCCTTCATGCTGCCATGTGCTCTTCTCAAAACACAATTCTGACCAAATTGTTCCCTGCTTAAAATACTTCAATGACTCCCCACCTCCTTTAGAATTAAGACCTAAGCCACTTCTGGTATCACAGAATGACCTGGCCTGTCCTTCCCTCTGCAGACTCAAGGCCACCATGCTCAAGGTCTATTCAATAGCAAGTGATTTGCATTTCCCTAATACAATTCAGAGCGGAATTTCTTCTGGCCCTTGGCACACGCTCATCTCTGGGCCCCAAAGGCCTTTTTGTTCCTCTGTCATCCTTGCTCAGGCATCACAGCTGTGAAAACCCTCCTTGAGCTGCCCACAGGGATTGATTCTGCCCTTCTCATTAGAATGTCTTTACTTACCACCTACATCTATTAGGGTATGTAGCCATAACCCTGCAATTGTTCACATGTCTGTCTCCCTAAAATGCAATTCTCTTGAAATGGGAAACACATATCCTCTTTGTATTTCCAAGCATCAAGCTGCATTTGGATATTCCAAATGCATAACTGAATGACTAAATGTTGAAGTAACGGAAAAAGATGCAGACTGTTAAACTGAGGACATGACGAGGCATAGGGAGAATATAAACAGAAGAGCATTTACGAGTTTCAATACAAAAAGGGTAGCATGTAAAACATGTGAAGTATGCAAACATGAACATTTTAATGCCCACATATATAGAGAATATATGTGGGAAAAATCTAAGCTTTAGATTCTGGTGTAAAACTGCAGTCCTTGTAACATACTATACTCTTACTTCTGAGTTTCAAGAACCTTCTCAAATTTCACATTTCTCATTAGTAAAACAATAGTTTATATATAGACTCAGACTTGGTACAATGCAATAAACTACCATTATATACTATATAATTTTAGGGATAAAAGGGGACACAGAGACTTTCCACTTAGTGGTCTTGGGGAAGGAAAGAGAAAAGGATCAGAATCATCTGGGGAGACAAATATATACCATATATATCAATATATACATGAACATATAAAATATTTACAAATACGTATACATGTACATACATACATATATATACACACACACAAACACAGAGACACAGAGAGAGAGGAGAGAGAGATGGAGAAAGAGAGACCCTTCCACACTGTTCATCTGGAAATACGTAGCCATCAACCACAGCTCCTGTTTACCTCCGTGTACCATTCCCAACTCTCCCCTCAACCTAGACTGAACTGATCACCTTCTCCTCTGAGCCTTGACTGAGCCTTTCACGACAGCATCTAAAGTGCTTCATTAACCGGGATTGGTATCGCCCCTACAAGACTATAAACTTCTTGTCTGTGTAGGTAATGTGTCTTATATGCTTTTGTAGTCCCAGTTCCTAGTAAGAATTCAATCATTGTAGAATGAAAAAAATAAATTACTGAATGAAGCCACTTCCTGAACCCTGCTGATGATGGCTCCCCAATATTCACAGGCTCAAGCTCAAACTGCCCCCAATCTGGTCCTACCCCGATGTCTAATCCAATAGGTTCTACTCCAGACTGCGCATGAGAATAACCTGGGCACTTTAAAAATATACTGTTGCCCAGGTCCCCCTAGAGATTTTTTTTTTTTAAGTAGCCTCCACACCCTGAGACCGAGACCTGAGATAAAGAGTCAGACACTTAACTGACTGAGCACCCAGGTGCCCCTAGAGATTCTTGATTAATTTGGTCTGTGAAAGGTACCTGGGCATCAGAATGCTATTTTTTTTTTAAAGATTTTATTTATTTATTTGACAAAGATAGAGAGAGCCAGCAAGAGAGGGAACACAAGCAGGGGGAGTGGGAGAGGAAGAAGCAGGCTCATAGCGGAGGAGCCTGATGTGGGGCTCAATCCCACAACGCCGGGATCACGCCCTGAGCCGAAGGCAGGCGCTTAACCGCTGTGCCACCCAGGCGCCCCCAGAATGCTTTTTTAGAGTACTCCAAGTGATTCCTACAGGCAGCTGGTGTTGGGAGTTAACTACTCATTCATTGGCCTCCCCTAAACCATGATGGAGAAGTATTTACCATCAGAAAATAAATATATTTACATGGCTACTTATCTAGGAACACAATACAAAGAGGAACCCAAAAAAGAAGGTGTAGTTTATTTCCCCCCTTTGTTTCTCACTCTTACTTTTTATAGCAGCTCTCCCTTATTTGTAGCTAAACAGCCTTCTCCTTGTATCTCCCTTCAGACTGCTCTGGAGGATCCATTCATTCAACAGATAGTTATGGAAAGCCCACAGTGTACCAGGCACTGTTCTACAGGCTGCGAATAAAGCATGAACAAGACAAAGAATGTGTAATGAAGGAGCCTACACTTCCTTAAGGAAAGACAGCAAGTTTACTTAGGCATACTAGCAGCAGCATGCTGGTGAGTGTTTACATGAGGGCCCTGACTTATAGCATTCGCCATTTCTGTGGCATTTACACTCCCACCATGGTAGATGTCAAGCTACTGACATGACCTCACTGAACACAGAGCTGGGGAGAGATGTGTAGTAGCCATGATTATATTTCCATCTCAAAGTATCATAGACATAAATAACCTCAAAAGAGTAGATAACAGAAAAATCTAGTAAAAAAATTAGGAAATGCCGAGTTTCGAGTATTTGTTACTTTTGTATTTAACTGTAAATTTATAAAACTTAATCTTTAATTTTTAATAACAGCTGTGTTCCAACAATGGGCTCACAAACATCATGGAAAATTAACAATCAGCTTTGAGAGTCAATACAAGACTACTGTAGCACAACACTGGAAAGGGGATATAAAGAAAATAGAGTTATAAGGAGGAGTGACTGGACAGCTACTTTAGATTGAATGGCTGGGTAAGGCCTCTCTGAGAGGTGATATTTGAGCTGTGACCTCAAAAAAAAACCCAACCAACCAACCAAACAAACAAACCAAAAAACGGGGGGGAGGGGGGGTAGAGTAGCAATGCAAATTTCCGGGAAAACAGCATGCCACACAGAGGGAACAGCGAGCACTCTTGGGAGAGCATGCTTACTTTCTGAGAAACGGAAGGCCGGGGTGGTTGAAGCGCAGTGCACAGGATGAGTAAAATCAGGGAGGTAGCAATTATGAAGTCTTGTAAGATATTGTAAGGAATCCAGATTTTTCATTCAGATTTAACAGGAAGCCATAGTCAGGGTTCTAAGTATGCCAGTAATTCTCCAGCTCAGTCTTCTTTTCATTCTGTGGTCTCATTCAAAGATTGCAGGCAGACTTATGGCTTCACATACAATCTACTTGCTGATGTCTGACGAATCCATGTATTTAGACCAGACCTTCCTCTTTTGCTCTGGTACCATATTTCTAACTCTATCTGGATGTCTCCCCCACATCTTGTGATGTATCAGGTCCATAACATAGTAATCCATAAGTTAAAAATCATTAATTTTACCACTGGCATCTCACACTGAACACATCCCGAACTGAAATTATTATATTACCCTGACTAAACCTGTTCCTCTTCCCAGATTTCCTATCAGCAAAGGCATCAACACTCACCCAGGTGCCAAATCACAGAAACCTCCTTTTCCTTCGCCACAGCATTTCCACGGTCCTAAATATCATACAAAGTCACCCATCTCCCCTCTCCCCAGGCTCACTGCCATTGCCTCAGGCTTTCATCACTTCTCTGAATTCCTGCAATAGTGTTCTGCTGATCTCCATGCTTTCGGCATCAGATTCCTTCTCCAATCAGATTCTCCTCCTGCAGTCTCTACTCAAGTACAGGTTATCCACACAAATAACCACTCCAGAAATCTAGTCTTCTTAGACTTTCAAAAATACAAATCTGATCATCCTGAAGTGTTCCGTTAGAAAGTGAAGATTTTATCCTTACGGGTGTGTAAACCTGATATATAACGCCCCCCTAGGAAGTACCTTCTGCCTACCTCCTTAGTTTTGTTTCTCACGTCTCCTTTATTCCACACTTACCTAACTACTTGGTTCTCCCAAACATGCAAAGGAGTGGCTTTCTTACATGGACGCCTAGGCCAGTCTTCCTCTCCTCCCTCATCCCCCAGTCACACCTCAAAAACTCAGCTCAGGTGTCACTTTCATCTTAAAAACCTTCTCTGAAGCTCCGAACAGGTCAGGTGCTCCTTCCCGTTCCTCCCACAACACACTGTGCAGGATTCAGTCATTGCCCTTATCTCAACTGTAATTGTTTATTGCCATGCCTTCCTTTCAATTCCATGGACGCAAGGGGTGGATCTTACACTTCCCCATCTTGGAAGTTGAGAATAACGAGTAGGACGCTGTAGGTAATGAGTGCTGCAATGTTTGCTGCAATCAGGTGTTTCTTAAATATCTCTGAGCACTACTCTCACATTGGATGGAGTATTACACAATAGGTGTGGCTGAGGAAATAAGGACAGTCTGAAATAGTAAGAAAAAGGTCATGTCGTGATGAAAGTATACTGTGCGGTTATGAGAGTAGTGAGGGTTCTACCCAGCTTCAGAAGCAGAAAAAGCTCACATACAATTGCCTTAATTTTTCATGTGAAAAAGTTGGCAAAAGTGTTATCATGAAAGAACCAGTGGTAAATAGGGAAGTTTTAAACTTCTCTATTAATTCACAAGTGCAAAGTTTTAGTCAACTCACAAACCGGCTTAGGGCTGAAAAAGCTACCTATGGCAAGTCAGATGGACACAGCAACCGGCTTCCCTACATGTCAGCTCTGCAATAGCAGAGTCAGAAAATGAGGCCAAAATAGTTCTACCACAGAGCTGTGGGGTGAGAAGGTCAATGAGCAGAGAGGTTAAAAGTGTAAAAATCCTCACACAAGTGGACAGTTGACAACAATTATAAGCCCAGAGCTCTCCACATCGAGGATACAAACTGGGACACCAGTATTCTTTGGGACACGGAGAAACATCTGTTTCCTCGACATATAGCCCTATACATCTCTTCTCTTTTGAAACTGAGTTTTTTTAAATCTTGTTTTGTCTTTTCCCTGTTATGACTTTCCTACGCAAATATCAAAGTCCAAAATTGGCACTAACCTGCAGGACACAGTAACATGCTTTTAAAATGCATTCTTTTATTTCCTTGTAAAGTAGATAAAAGTTAATTTAGTGGTTAAAAAAATATACATCCGTTAAAAAAATATATTGCCCCAGAATTGTGCAATCCTGAGAACTACAAAAGGTTCACCTCATAATTTCTTCACATACACTGTGAGTGACCAACACTGTGGTGTCAAAAAAGATCAGTTAAAATCAGGAGAGGGAAGAGGAGCCCTGGCGGTTGGAAGCAAGTTGGGAGAGGCTGGGTGGCATTAGTTGTCTTCCAAAATCACTTCTGCAAAAAGTAAGGATGGAAGACAAAAACGCAATAAAAATTTCCAGAAGTTCCAAATCTTCCTAAATTAAAAACTCTACGTCTTACAAACTCTATGCCCACATACAAGCCAAGTACTTTTATCCCAGGAACAGCACGGCAGCGAAAGGGCGGGGTGGGGAGCCGCATGCTGATGTATCTCAGGCCGGGTCAGACCCGCAGGTTTCTCAGGTTTAATGAAAAGGCAGCCCTCGCTAGAGACGGAGATCCAATTCTCACGCCTCATTCCTTTATCAGGGGCTTTCTGAAGGCCCCGTGCCTGGTGGAGGGAACAAGAAGGAACGAGTGGAAAAGAATCAGAGGAACCATCACCCAGAGAAACTTCTAAAAGCATAAACACATTTACACACGCACCGATACACCGTTGCCTTGGAAACCGAGTCAACCACCTAACCCCTCCTGTGCGGCCCTGGGACCCACTCTTTTGGGCCAGGGGTCGTGGCCCGTGGCAGGCCGGGACCGAGCGGGTGGGGTCCCCTCTCGTGGCCCCGCCCCGGGCCTCGTTTCCCTGGGCGCCTACCGAGTACAGGAGCACGACAGCGCCGGGACTGGCGGAGCCGACGGAGAAAGAGTTAGATGAACTGGAAGAATCCATGCTGCGGCTGCCGTCCCGGGCGGGGCCTGCAATTCTTTGCTAAGCGGTGGTGCTGCTGCTGCTGCTGCTGGGGGCGGTTCTTCCGCGCTGGGCGGCCCGACCTAGCCTAGGGCGGCGGCACCCTCCACTGCCGCTCCACAGGACCCCGGGCGCCGCCATCTTAACCAGGACGGAAGCCGCGCCGGGACCTGCGACGCGCGCGCGCACCGCGTAACTCGGAAGCGGGGGTACCGCGAGGCCGAAATCCCCGCGGGCTCTGGGCGGTACCGCGGTGGCACCTACCCCCGCCGCCCCCGCCATGGCTCAGGAGCAGAGGTTGGGGGCCAGCGCGCCTCCCGGCTCTCAGACACTCTTGGACTCCCTGCTCCGGAACCTCTACGATTTTGGTGAGTGCAGGGTCTTGCAGCCCACGTGGAGAGAGTGGACTGACAGCTGAGGGTCTGCTGTGCCTTCGGAACTGGGCCGCCCTCGGCTCTCGGTTCTTGCACGTGGAGCACTTCTCAGCTACTCCGCCCTGGTTCCCATGACGAGTCCAGCACACACCTCCGACAGAGGTCCCCCCCCCCCCCCCGCCTCACGATTGCGCTCTTTTGTTATTCTTCATGGATCAAGCCTCGCAAGTCGTCCCTGAGTGTGGGCACCAACCTAGTTGCTCGTCACCAAGGCGTTCAGCCTTACAGGGTGTGATCAAATGGGACCTTGGGCTCTCGGAAATAGCCCACCCTATCACTTTTCCCGGCCCTCTGGGAAGCCCGCATCCCCCACACCACCCTTCCAGCCACGCGTGACCCTGGTGCGTTCGTACCACCTTGTCACCCTAGAGCCCCAGCCTTTAGTGTGTTCCTCCCTCGCGGACTTCGGACAAGGTTTTCATGTGAAGCGTTTCACAACCTTTTCTTCCACTAAGTTGGCCAGCCTCTCCTTTTATCTTGCTCGGAGAAAGGAAAGAAAAACGGTTGTTCAAGATTGGCAACCATCTGGCGCTTTAGTAGGAAGACAGTTCCACACACTCTGAAGAATTTGTTCCAGGTTAGGTGACATCCCTTGTTCAGGCAAGAGCTAGCCTAGGCATTAGTGTCTTTAAGGAGCAAACATTTCTTAAATTTGTAACCTGCTGTTGCAAAAGCTATTGTAGTTTGGAGCCATTGCTCAAAATTCTAAGCTCACTTACACAGTAAAAATAATAGCTAATTAGTATAGAGAATTTGCCATGTAGTCCATGTCTTTCATGTATTTACTCACTTAATCTTTGCTTCCTGGTGAAATACATACTGTCATTAATCCCATTTATTACAAATGTATAAACAAGCATTAGGGGTTAAAAAACTTATCAAAGTCCACCTAGCTATTGATTTGCAGAGCCTGGGTTCCACTCCCCAGACTCTCTAGCCCTGGTCCCTCCCCTTAAATTGACCTGTCCTGTGGACACATCTTGCGCCCTTGGGAATATCAGAGGACAGAGAGACTTAGTCTCTGGCCTTGAGAAGTTTAAAAACTAGAGGAAAAGATAATTCTTCCAAATCCTAAATACAGTTTATGTTAGCACAGGCTTGAAAGTATGTGAGGAGCTCTGAAGGCTTGGGCTGTAACTACCTATTTTTAGGTGCCCAGTGCCAAAGTTTAGATGACCCTTAATATAAGTAAACATAAATGATCAGCCTATATTTAGGGAGCACTGTGATACTGGTTGGCACCGTGGGTGAGTAATGAGTCAGAACCTTCAGGTGACTGATCAGAATTGAACAGGTGAAACAAAGAGGAGATAAAGGGATTTCATAGAAAATAAATGTGTTCAAATTGAGTCACTTGTAGGTTCATCTTAATTCATAAGTGAAAAAAGAATGGGAAGACTAATACCCACCTGTAACCCTAGAGAGTGTTAAAAAACAAAACACCAGCTGCACTGGCAGACATTTTTAGTGCAAAGCATGAGCCAGCTGGGATTACCAGTTCCCCGGGGCCCATTGCCTTGAGCTCGCTGTTAGTATGGACTGAGGTAAGGGCTGAAGTAATTGTGTCATGAGTCAGACATGAATATAGTTACTTAGCAAATGATGGCACATCTTGGATTCTACAAGTTGTGCAAATACAACAAACCATAAGAGACTCTTAATCATAGGAAACAAACTGAGGGTTGCTGGAGGGGAGGGGAGTGGGGGATTGGGGTAACTGGGTGATAGGCATTAAGGAGGGCATGTGATGTAATGAGCACTGTACCCAGTGATATGAGACTGATGAATCACAGACGTGTACTTCTGAAACCAATAATACATTATATGTGAATTAATTGAATTAAAATTTTAAAAATAAATAAAAATACAAAAAAAAAGCGTGCAAATACAACACCATTTGAAGAAAAATAAATCTTTTGTTTCTTTGTATGTCTGGGTGTTGATAGCCATGGCGTATGTACAAGCGCATTCACATGGTTTGACCATTTGATAAAACCAAAGCTATTTATTTTTCCACTCTGTGTTTGAACAAACAGGAGAGACAGAGGATGAAGCAGAACAGAAAAGGATCAGAAAGAGAGGAGAAAACAAGAAGAGAGGTGCCGGGACTCCAATGGCCATGGCAACAGAGCCAGCTCCCCTACCCGATTCTCTTGTAAGAGGCCAAAGGAAGAGTGCCTCCAACTTCTTCAAGGAACTCCGAGAAGAGCTGCAGCGTGCTCCTGCTGTGTCCCCCACTGGTTCCCCTTCAGGACCAGAAGTCCCTAGTGCTGCAGTATCTCCCTCAACCCTGAAGAACAGCGGGGAGCCAGTAGAAGTGGTAGAATTTCACAGCAGAAATAAGAAAAGAAAAGAGAAGCTGGATCAAGATGAGAGCACACAGGTAACGAGTTGGTTAGTTTATATGTACGTGGTGAAAACCCTGATATTGCAGTTTTAGAGAAGTATCTTTTTTTTCTTAAAAAAAAGGTTTGGGTGCCTTGGTGGTTTAGTCGGTTAAGCATCTGCCTTCAGCTCAGGTAATGATCTCAGGGTCCTGGGATCTAGGCTTCCTGCTCAGCGGGGAGCCTGCTTCTCCCTCTCCCTCTGCCCCTCCCCCTGCTTGTGCTTTCTCTCTCTTTCTCTCTCTCTGTCTCTTTCAAATAAATCAATAAAATTGTTTTAAAAAGTTTTTATCAAAAATAAAAAAATAAAGTTTTTATTCATTTAAGGAATCTTACACCCAACATGGGGCATGAACTCATCATGACCCCAAGATCAAGAGTTGCAGGCTGTACCGACTGAGCCATTCAGGCACCCCTAGATGGGTATCTTTTTAGACCGTGTCAAGGGTCCCCAAGACCACCCTCTGGCTTGAGGATTTGCTAAAAGCACTCACAGGACTCGACACTCAGCATGTACTCACCATGATGGTTACAAATTACTATAGCTAAAGGATACAGAGTAAAACTAGTGAAGGAAACAGGTGCCTGGGGCAAGGTCTGGAGGAAACCAGGTGTAAATGTCTAGATGTCCTCTCCCAGTGGAGTTGCAGGAGATGTGTTTCATTACTCCAGCAGTGAGTTGTGACAGCATGTGGGAAGTGTTGTCAACCAGGGAATTTCACCCCAGCCTCGGTGTCCATAGTTTCTATTGGAGATCAGTTATGCAGATATGCAGACTGACCTTAGTTATTGAAGCTCCAGAAAAAAAGTGGGTATTCGCCATAAATCACATTGTGAGTATAAACAATCTAGTCAGACTTGGTGTGGCTTGGCTCAAGGCCTTGGGGATGCAAAAATCCTCTTATCAGACAATTGGTCAGCTCCCAGGAACCAGCCAAGGGCCAATTCTGAAAACAAGACTGCCTTAGGAATGTGCAGAGATTAAGAAACGCAAGCCTGCTGAGTGGACCTTTCATGCTGTTTTAGGCATCAGGATACAGCATTGAACGAAAGGGGCAAAACTGTTTTCTCTCAAGGAACTTAACATTCTGATGGAAAACAGTTGGATTTCACTGACCAGTATTCTCTCTCAGACTGAATTTGTAAGTCTCACTCAAAATTCAGTCCAGGAGAAAGGTGTAGTTGCTTATCCAACTTTTCCCACCAGGGTGTTATGGTTTTGTCAAATTCATTGCAAAAATCCGGATATTCTGTTTCTGTTATTTTCCTCATGTCCTGTAAATTTCCATCTATCATCAAAGGGAAAGGGGATTGTATTCGTTTCCTAGGCTGCTGGGCAGAAATGTTCTCTCTTACAGTTTTGGAGGCCAGAAAGGCCAAACTCAAGGTGTTGGCTGGGCACACTCCCCTCTGAAAGGGAATCTGTCCTTTCTTCTTCCAGCTTCTGGAGGCTCTAAGCATTCCTTGGCTCGTGGCTGCATCACCCTCAACTCTTCCTCCGTCTGCACGTGGCCCTCTCTGTATGTCTGAGTCTCAGATCTCCCCCTCCCTTTTTCGTAGAAGGACAGCTGTCATTGGGTTTAGGGCCCACCCGAAATGTAGGATGGACGGTCTTGTCATGAGATCCTTAATGACACTACAAAGACCCTTTTTCCAAATAAGATCCATTCGTTGATTCTGGGCATTAGAACATGGACGTGTCTTTTTTTGGAGACCACAATTCAAAGACAGTCGGGCTTGTACCATTCTTGGCGAATGTGTGTGAGCACATCCAGCGCTTACCACATCTTTTTTATGGTTTAAAAAAACCAGCTGCGTCATCTTTCCTAGCATTCAGGTAGCTCTTCACGTCATGCTCACCAGCATGTCTCCCTCGAAGACTAATAGTGGTTTTTGTAATCATCTACCTTTATTTTAGGATTCTAGGTCAGTTTCCAACTCCTACTCCAAATATTGGGGCACTGGGAGCTGTTACAGGCAGGCCAGGAAGCGGATTTCCTGGGCCCTTCAGCCAGCCAGAGTTCCTATGCTGGCCAGCCAGGGAAGCTTACGGTGAGCAGTATTACCACAGGGAACCCTCGTGCACCTTACAAATACTAGTATTTTCTGTGTGTGCCATGCAGTGAAAAAGGTTGAACACTGCTTTGCATTATATGTAATTCTGTGTTTGGAGAATTTAACTAACAAAGCATCTGAGTACCCTCCCTCATTTCTTCAGATGCCTTGGTCTTCTGTTTCCTCTTAGGCTCATTGGGTTCTTTCTAGAATGGAAAGTTTTCTAATCGAAAGGACAAAAACGTTGGCATTGAATGAGTGCATTTCTGTCTCTTACTAATAGCACATCTGCTGCAGGCTGTTGGGTTCTTTTTCTTCCCGTTCCGACTGATCCCTTTTTCGTTGTAGGTGGCTTTTCTTAGGAACCTCGGCTCGTCCAACATTTTGGATTTTCTGACCTTAATGAAATTTTTCAGTTGTTCTTGGCGTTCCGCCCTTTCCTACTTTTTAAAATGTATCCCTTTGAACACATGAATGTGTCCGGCCAAGGAGACAGAAAATGAACACTATAAAAACAGATACGCCTGTAAAAAGACTTTAGGATGTTGCTCTTGCAACATGTAAACAAATACAAATGACCAGAACGCTGGTTATTAATGCATAGAGGGAGTGCCAGCTAAGGAATAGTCAGTCAGTTGGGAGTAATTAAGATACGTGATGCTATGCCAAGAGTTTGTATATCGTGGTAAATGATAGCTGTGGCCCCTGTTCTCTGAAAGCTTATGGGTCGTTGTAGACAGTTCAGACAGATGTGCAATCAGCCCAGATGTCTAATAAGATAATGACAGCCTGCGTGGAGTCAGCTGGTTGTCTTTGGAGAATACTTGAGAGGTACTGACATGTTGGACAACCCAGCTGGTCCTGCCCGAACCCAGGGAGTGACCTTCTTTCCCTGGAACTTAGATCTATGACATATATACTGCGATTAAACAGCATTGTGTATTGAAAACAGGTGTTCATGGTGTGCTATGGTGATTTATAGTAAGATATGAAATATATATATATATTTGGTCTCTCTCTCTATATATATATATTTGGCCTATATATATGAAAAAAGTTTATATATATATATATATATATATATATTTATTTATTTATTTGGTCTTTGTCCCCCATTTCCGGCATAGAACTCCTGTAACCCCTGTAATTCCCTCAGTGATGAGAGCAGTAAAGGTATGTTTTGTAACCAGTGAATTGGAGAAGCAGTGAAGGAAGGGGCAGGTTGCCAGGAGAATCAACTGCATGATTATATTATAGGTTTGGAAATTTCAGTACCATCTCCCTGACCTCTGGGGAGAAGAAATGGGCTGGAAGTTGAATTAATTGCCTGTGGCTGGTGATTAAATTCGTCATACTTGCATAATGAAGCCTCTGTAGAAACCCAGGGGTTTGGAAAGCTGGGTTGGTGACATGTGTAGGTGCTTGGAGAGTGACATGTTCAGAGAGGACATGGAAGGGCCCCATCCTGTCCCACATACCTCACCCTGTGCATCCCCCCTATCAGCCTGTTCCTGAGTTATATCCTTTTATAATCAACCAGCAATCTGGTAAGTTAGCTGGCTTTCCTGAGTTCTGTGAGCCGCTCTAGCAAACTAATCGAACCCAAGGAGGGGGTTGTGGGAACTGCTAATCTGTTGGTGGTGGGTCAGAAGCACGCACAGATGACAACATGGGCTCGCAGCTGGTGAAAGAAGTGGGTGGCAGTCTTGTAGGGCAGAGCCCTTAACCTGTGCAATCTGATACCATTTCCAGGTAGAGTGTCACGATTGAGTTGAATTGTAGCTGGTATGGGAGTACAGCTTATTGGCTATGTGGGGAAACCCTCCCCCGACATCACCCCATTTAATGGATTAATCAGGGAACTTGGTCACCATTTTTTTTTTTTAAAGATTTGATTTTATTTATTCGACCGAGATAGAGACAGCCAGCGAGAGAGGGAAACAAGCAGGGGGAGTAGGAGAGGAAGAAGCAGGCTCATAGCGGAGGAGCCTGATGTGGGGCTCGATCCCAGAATGCCGGGATCACGCCCTGAGCCGTAGGCAGACGCCTAAGGACTAAGCCACCCAGGCGCCCCTTAACTGCTCTTTAATGAGTGCAAGGCTTCCTGGGAGGAAGAATGAAAAAGCACCAGGTGTGGCTGAAAATGATCCAAGCGTTGCTTGACTGATACATCTTATCGGTATTTTCTGCACTTTTGCATCATCTGTGTCCCGAACCTTAGCCTCTTTTGCAGCCTCCAGAGAAAAGAGGTAAGAAAGACATAATAGAAATAATAGAACAGTGGACTCTAGATCCGAAGGGGCTCTTGGCTTCTGCGGCCTGGACGCAGGTACGTGCAGACCGCTACTAAGCACGTAGCAAATCACTATAATAACTAAGATTTACGGGTGCTTGCTACTGCCCCAATGATTACTTCCTTTCACTAGTTCATTATCTCACTGAATCCTCACAATTCTGTGTCCTGTCTTCATTTTACAGAGAAAAGTGCTGCCTAGAGAGGTTAAGATACGTGCCCGTGTTTAAACAGTCGGCCGCCCCCTATCTGCCATTCTAGAACCCCGGAACTTCGGAAATCAGAGTTTTAGTTATGTTTTGTTTTGAGGCTTGGTGCAGATTTATTTTGCAGCAAAACCTGACCTGAACTCATGTGAGGCTTAGGAATTATTTCTGTTTGTTCCGTCTGGCATGAATATTCATAGATATTCTGGCAGAAATATGAGTGTACTTAATCACGGGTTATGGTCTTGGCCCCCACCGGAAGTGGTATATTGTATTCAGTAGATTCGCAGTATTACCTTTCTAAAGTGTGAAAGCCTCTGAATTTTCTAAGGATTCACAGAAAGGACTGTGGATGTGAAGTAAGAACCGGAGCTCAGGTTCAGACCCCAGGATTTCTGGCTTGCAAGCTGCTCCACCAGAGAGAGAGAGAGCGGGTTAGGTTAGGCTCCACGTCCTTTGAGTAACACAAACGCGCGGACCCAGAAGCTTCACTAGAAAGACCTGTCCCCACGTTACCACCGCAGGGTCTTACTGCCCTCGTAGTCTCTGCAGTATCTAGATCGCTCCCTAGGGCTCAACGCTGAAATCCTCCACACTCCAGGGCACCCTTTACCTTTGTTCCACAACCCTGTTCTTCAGCAAATCCAGTGATGGCTAAAAAGAGAGTGTTTATTTCCCCAACTACTCTCTCATGGGACAAAGGTTGGACAGTAACCAGTAGAATAAAAGAATCTAACCAGTGCAGCAGAAAATAGCCGTGGTCAGCCAGCCAGCTCATGGACGCATTCACTGAGCCTGGAGGACTGTCGGCCTTCCTCCCGCACCCCCAAACTCTTCCATCATTTTATAGCTTGCTGCTTTCTTCGGAGCCTAACATGCAAGTTCTCAAAATCTGTAAACGTTTCTCTTTCCCGTGTGCCGGACAGTAAAGCTTTACGGGTCAGGATAGATAAGGCTGTGGTTTGGTAACATAGTCCCAAACCATCTTAGTGGTTTGAAGGCAAAAGTTAATTATTCTTACACGTCCGTCAGGGTTGGCAAGGACAGCACGTGCTGCTCCACGCCGTCCTCATCTAGGGACCCAGGATAACGGGCTCCACTGTCTGGAAGACTCTTAGTTGCTTTGGTGAAGGAGGGGGCTTGATGAACGGCTGGCTCTTCGAGGTGCCTTGTGGTGGGGGCATATTCACACTTCTTAGGCCAGACAAAGTCACGTAGCCCTACCTAACTTAAGGCAGGCAGCAGAGCCTGAAAGCCAGGGAGGACCACTGGCGCCCGCAGGTGGTAAGCCCGCTGCTGCAGACTGAGCACTGGGGCAAAGCGGACAGGGAGAAGTGCTGATGTCTTCCAAGTCAGGCAATATGTGGTGACTGATGGACTGAAAGGTCTTAAAAGCTGTGAATAAAAGTTGGTTGTTGGTGGGGTCATGCTTATGGACTCAGCATCACAAAATAGTGAGCTAAGAATTATTTTCCAAATGTTTGCTTTTATGATAAACAAAGATGTAGAATCTGGACCTTTCTCAAACACATCAAGAGCTGCAAAGCTGAGATATCTCTGGCGAAATGTTCACAGAGGACTTGGGAGTGGCAAGGTATCTATGTCCCACTGAAGCTGCCACCCAGGCCCGCGCGGGCCCTCGGCCCAGGTGTCCCCACAGCCCGGATGAACCGAGGCCAGTGTGTGGGGACTGGGAATTCTGTGGGGCTGGCGTTGGGGAGAGCGGGGACGTCAGAGGCCTGCCCCTCTCCTCTGTGGGCTGCTTTCAGCCCCACAGTGACTGTCACGCAGGTGGCCAAGAATTTTATTACAGCGTTTAGGTCCTCTTAGATTGCTCCTTCCTCACGCTGATCTTCTGACAGCGGGGCAGCCCAGGGCATCGGTGACATCTCCAGTAATGCTGGGAATCTCATGCTCCTGAATGTGAAATGTTCACTCAGAAGACTAGTTAGCCACTGCTTCCCTGGACGGATGGGAGGGGAGAAGAGAGAAAGAACTATTTCAGTTTTAGAAAAGGAGGCACATGTTTCATGGATATTTGGAGATCTGTGAACCACATACAGTTTCTCTCTCTCTCTCTCTTTTTTTTTTTTTTTTTAAGATTTTATTTATTTGACAGAGAGAGACCACGAGAGAAGGGACACAAGCAAGGGGAGTGTGAGAGGGAGAAGCAGCCCCGATGCGGGGCTCGACCCCAGGACCCTGGGATCACACCCTGAGCCGAAGGCAGACGCTTAATGCTGAGCCACCCAGGCACCCCGCAGTTTTTCTTTTTAACATAAAATTTGAATTTGAGGATCGGGATGATCCCGAAATCATTAAGATTTAAAGCCGTTTGTTTTTCAGAAGTCGTGTCAGTATTTATCATATTAAATAGGTTAGGTGTGCATGCCAGTGGAAAAGACTTTTTCACTTCAGGGTAAATACAGAATTTTTTTCCAGCCACGGAAGAGGAAATAATTCTTTCTGGGGTAGAGGAACGGAAGCACCTGGCGTCCTTCATGTGCCCGTGGTCTTAATTAAGGCATTTGATTCTGTGAAATACGTGACTGAAGGAAATCGTAAGCATCATCAAAGTCAGGGATCTTGGTAAAGTAACGTGGAAGATGCATTTGCTGTGACAGCGAGCACAGAGCAGGACAACGTGCTTAGAGCATGGCCGTCCTCCTCCGTGGCGCCGTGTTCTGTCTGTCCAGCTGAGTCAGCGTGCAGTGTGCTAGCTGACGAGCGCGCTGGGGTGACTGCCTGGGGGCCACTGTTCCATAGTGGGTTAGTTTAATACTCAGAGCACTGGCCGCGTCTTCCTATTTCCTGGACCTTGCTAACATTTATACCACTGCATGCTTTACCCACTGTCATGGTAAGAACCCCTCTGTGAGGTCAGTACACGGCCTCATGGAGAGAGCCTGTCACCTGGGGAAGCATTCAGTGACCGACCCACTCACCCAAAATACAGGATAAGCTGAAGTACAGCTCCCATTGGGAGAAGGGAGACCACGAGACCTGTAGATGGCCTCTCAGCATGGTGTAGGGCATGGTGTAGGGCACGGCACTGCGGTGTCCCAACACAGCGCCCCCTGCTGAGCAGGAGCTCCTACCCTGGCGAGCATCACTCTTCACCATTGTCCCCTGAGGGAGAAGGGCGCGTTCTCTAGAGGCTTCACGACTTTTAGAGCCTGCTTCCTGTTGGTCCAGATGTGGTGTTTGGGGTTGAGTAGTGACCACTGCTGTTAGCCAGAGGTGATGACGCATTTCCTTAAAACCTCAAGCTTTGGTCAGTCTGGCTGGTAACCAGAGCTAGTGGCTGTATCAATGTAAAGAGTCATGTGCTTTGAACGCATTTGCAGCCTTATTATTTTCCATTGGGAATTATAAAACAAATCTCCATTTCTAGAAATGTGATGTTCCTGAAGGAAATATTTAGTTAAGAGAGTTTTGTTAGCCATTATTTTAATGGCTGGATGGGAACAAAAAGGGAGAGAAAGAGTTTTTTAATATAATGTTTAGGGGCGCCTGGGTGGCTCAGTCAGTTAAGTGTCCGACTCTTGACTGTGACTCAGGTCATGATCTCAGGGTCGTGAGATCAAGCTGAGCCCCACGTTGGGCTCCACACTGGGCGTGGAGCCTCCTTAAGATTTTCTCTCTCTCTCTGTCTCTCTCCCTCTTCCCCACCCCCCTGCATGCACACACTCTCTCTCCTTTAAAAAAAATTTAAATAAATAATTAAAAAATATTTAATGTTTACCTTCCAGAATCCCTGCTCACTCACCCTCTTCTAAATCCCCCCCCCCCCCCCCACTGAACAGAATCTTCTGCATGTGGTTTATGAGAGACAGACATCGGTTTCTCTCATCATCTTTTTTATTTTTGTATTTTTTAAAAAAAATTTCTCCTCCTCTCTTAAGCTTTGAGACCTTAACATTTTTTTTCCTCCATTTTTCTTCCATGAAGACTTTTGTGCAACATGCTTGTGTGATCCTTTGGTATTTAGGCATCTGGGCCAGTTTCAGGGCTTTGTAAAACATGACTGCTGCATTGGTGACAAATACTCCCATGATACAGTAACGTGATCTTAATAAGAATTTTTTTCTTTTCAGACCAAAACTAGTGTCCCTGGGAAAGATGTGGATAGACAAGAATTTAACTTAGAGAAGGTATGTGGTTTGAAACTGTTCATTTTTTTCAACTTTTAATACCAAAAAAAAAAAAAAAAAAAGGTTCCATGTCCAATGGCTGAAGAAATGGTTAAGCAAATCCCACTGCTTATCAGGCCATCATTTAAAACATGCTGGTTGGTGGCCGCAGTGCCCACGATGCAGAGGTAAGTAGAAAAGCAGGGTGGGGTGCATGTGTGCTGCGGTTGTAACGAGGTTTTTAAAATGCATGAGAAAAAAGACAGGAGGAGGTAATTCAGCTGCCAAGAGTGGGCATTGGCGACTCTTTCTCTTCCTCTGCAGCATCTTTAAATAAACACGGATCTGCGTTTGAAGCTGCTATGAGAAATGGCTTCTCAGTGTGAGTAAGAGTGTTCGGAGAGTACTTTTAAGTGGAAATTCTTGCCTGGAAGGGTAATAGCTTGTTTCAGAGAGAATCCAAGTATGCAGAGCTCTGCGTTTAATCCTAATTCTGTTGCTCGTTTGTGTGCTGATAAGTCTTTGCTTCAACTGTCCAAAATTCCACACAAGAATGAGTGTTGTGAGGTTATGGTAAGAAATTATGTAAGACCTCCACAAAGCTCCACAAACCACAGCACGACGGAGTTCCTGCAGCACATCGTGTCTGACGTGGGCTACTCCTAGGGGTAGATCTCTTCCTTGGAGTCCCTGGAATGCACACGGGGCTCATTCCTCTCTGCGTCTACAGGCTCGCTTAGAAGTGCACCGGTTCGGGATCACGGGTTATGGAAAAGGGAAGGAACGAATCTTGGAACGGGAACGCGCCATCATGCTGGGTGCGAAGGTGAGGGGCTGCTTCCTTTTTCCATCAGCAGACAGGATACGAAAGGGGAGCACCCAGGGCAAGGCAGGGCAGGGGTCACTGGGAGATCCTTGCAAAATAAAAAATGATATCTTTTGGTTTCTCCCCCCCCCCCATTTCAGCCTCCCAAAAACAGTTATGTGAATTACAAGGTGTTGCAGGAGCAAATCAAAGAAAAGAAGGCAGCAAAAGAAGAAGAAAAGAGAACGGTACGAGTAAGAGCCCTTTTGTTACTGTGGTTGGCTGCAGTGGAATGCCAGACCTGCTGTTTGGGAAGCAGTGTAGACCGCAGTAAGATGCAGAGTGACGCGATCGTTCTCTCCACCTGTTCAGATCAGCTTCATTCTGTAACACTAGCCAGGGAAGCCGGCATATTCACGTGAATACTCGCTTTGAAGTAGCATGTTCCTGCTCAGATCACGTCAGCCACTGTGATCTTTTTCCCATGCCACGTTTTACGTTGTACAGAACACAAGGGCCTGTGACAGACCGCAGAGGGGTAGATGCTCTGTTCCCTCCCTTTCCCCTAAAATGGAAGATTGCATGTTTCTCCCATCAGACTCTTCTGGAACGACCTTTCACACTCTTGAAAGAGTTTCAGGATGAAGCTGAGCGTATGTTTAATATGCCTGCTTGAGAAAAAGATGAAAAGTAAATGGTATCTCACTGGCTTTTGATCACACACCTCTTGTCTGTTTTTGAATCTCCTTTATCCATTATTGACACACATATTATCTTAAATTCTGAAATCAGGCCCAAGACACAGATATTTTCAAGAAAAAGAAGAGGAGAGGGCAGGAAGACAGGTGAGTGACATCCTCAGGTACTGGGGAGGAATAATCTGGATAAACCCGTTGATTAGTTCTGAAAGTAACACCCTGGAGTTTACGTGGTGTTTCTAGCCCATTAGAGGGCTTCACTGCCCCTCATGCATTCTGAGTAATTCCTGGGAGGGGAAAACAGGGGAAGACATTGTCCCAGATCGAACAGCTCCCTCAGAACTGAATCAGGAATCTTCTCCAGGCTCCCATTTCCAAAGATCAGACAGCTCAAGTAACTCATGGAGAAACTGAGGTTGACATTCCCAACCCCTGCTAAGACCCTGCCCAGATGGCAGTGCGGTCTGAGGCTGTGTCTTGTTCTCCGACGTACCATGGGAGGCGGAGCGCTATGATCTGAGTATTGATTCTGTTGCTTCGTGCTAGTTTCTTAGCTTTTGTTCAAAAATGCCTTTTCTCTCTCCTTGAATGACTGTTTCAAAATTGACTTCTTTTGTCTTAACCTTTTTCTTGGACTCCTAGTGAGCTTGCACATGGGTGGTCATTTGTCCTGGCCACATGTGTCTGTCTGTGTTGAGGGTCCCCGGCATGCCAGGTGTATAGGTGTTGGGTGTCAGGGATTCAGCCATGTTCGCGCGGGGTGGGGGAGTATACCTGCCTTTGAGGAGCTTACATTGTAGTGAGGGAAACACCCCGAAACATACAAACAGGTAAGCAAGGGGATGTCAGGTGCCAGCAGGTTCTGTGAAGAGGTTGCAATAAAGCATTATAAAAGAAAATCACTGGGGGTGGGAGGGTTGGGATGTCATTCTGGGGGATGACCTCCTGAGTTGAGAACTGAGTGAAGAGGAGGGGACAGCCTGGAAAGATCTGTAGCAGAACATTCTGCATAGAAGAAGCTAGTGCAAAGGCCCTGGGACAGGAAGGCAGCTGGCACGTTTCAGGGACCACAGGAAGGCGGATGGTTGTTGCAGTAGGGCAGGGGAGGATGGTGTGCAGGGGAGGACCCCAGGAGTTTGCGGGAGCAGACCGTGGTCACCTGGTTGATGGTGCTGCCATTCCTCTTCATAAGCATAACTCTGCTACCTTTCTCTCCCTTTAACTGCAGGAAATCCAAAAAGAAGAAATCAGCTCCCAGCATTTTGTCTAGTGGACGAATGGGGCAGGTTGGAAAATTCAAAAATGGGACACTGATTCTGAGCCAGGTTGATATCAAGAAAATAAATTCCTCCCGAGTGGCTAAGTGAAGTCCTTTGTAAAATAAAGAGAGGAATGGGAAAGTGCCACTGCACTGAAACTGGACCCTTCAAGACTTCCAGATTATTCTTACTTATTTTATATTTCATAGACTGCTTTTCTATTTTTAGGGAAAAAAACATCAGAAATAAAATTTGTAGTGTCTGAAGTGTCTGTTTTATGGTGATGAGCGTGTGGTGGGAAGAGCCAGCTGCACTGGGAGTATAAAGCAAACCAATTGAAAAGGTGGTTTAATTTTGTCCAGTGAGACGTACGCTAGATTAGCTTTCCCTGGTGTTTTGTGCATTTGCTTATAATGTGATTTTCATTAACTTAATAATTTATTGATTTGTAAATGCTAATAATGAGGTTTAAATTGCCTTTTTTGGGGAGCCTGGGTGGCTCAGTCATTAAGCGTCTGCCTTTGGCTCAGGGCATAATCTCAGAGTCCTGAGATCGAGCCCCACATCCGCTGGAAGCCTGCTTCTTCCTCTCCCACTCCCCCTGCCTGTGTTCCCTCTCTCGTGGCTGTCTCTCTGTCAAATAAATAAATAAATTTAAAAAAAAAATAAATAAATTGCCTTTTTTTTTTAAGATTTCTTTATTTGAGAGAGCGAGAGATCGAGCACATGAGCAGGGGGAGGGGCAGAGGGAGAGGGAACGAGCGAATCCCAAGCAGACTCCCGGCTGAGTGCAGAGCCAGTGCGGGCTCAGTGTCAAGACCCTGGGATTGTGACCTGAGCTGAAATCAAAAATTGGATGCTTCACTGACTGAGACACTCAGGTGCCCCCAAATTGCCTTTTATTTTCTAAAAGTGGTGTAATGTTACTATATCATGAAAGAACCAACAGTGTGAAAATTGGGCAGCTCTCTTGTGGGAAAAGCAGTTGTAATTTTTAGCCTCCCAAGTGTATAAAATGTCCTTTGTAAGAAGCTAAGTAAATAAAACGCACCTTTGTGGTATATGTAGCTGAGACTTTAACTTATGCCCTAACACCTACACGTAGGCTAATGTGATCTTCAAAATAATCACCTTGGGTGGCTAAACATTTATTTTTTAGTGATACTGCACTTGCTGAAAGTGTCTGGAACTTCTCAAAGCTTATGACACCAAAAGAAGTCTTCAGAGGTGGTAATCAATTTTGACTTTTTTTTTTATGACCAAAAAGTTCTGATCCAAACCTAGTAAATAATAAGGTTTTGATCGCAACAGAGAAGCATAACTGGCTGATGTTCTTGTGTGGCTCAAACTTGACCGCAAAGGCATGGCCAAACAAGGAACTCCACGAAAGCTCTGAGCTGAAGGGAGACTCAGTCTGTGTTCTATTTTCCAAATTCATTTTGGAAGGCGGTAGTCGGCAGGATATGTGTTTTGGCAGTTTCTAAGAGTGATTTTTTTAAAGGTGTGGAAGATCCCAAGTGTGACAAAGCACCAGGAAGCGTCTCAGGCGCTAGAAGTGACCTGTCAGTTCTTTATCTACGTAGAGCCCAGGGTCCGAGGCAGCCCCACCTCACGCCCGCCTCCCCGAGCCACGTGGCGCAAACCGCTGAGCGCTTAGCCAGACTCCAAACCAAAGTCACAGGCTAGTGAGTTCCGGAAAAGTTCCAAGTATAAATTTCTCCTCTTGATTGGTTTCACTTTTTAATGTACTAAGTCAATACTGAAAGAGTGGTTTTGTTACCACTGGGTGCTCTAGAAATACTCGGACGTTTAGAGGCTAAAAGAAACCTGTATTTTAAGGGCTGGAGATCAGGCTTAAGACCATGCTTTTTATTTCCGCTTTGAGAAAGTTTCTTCCAGCAAGATTAGCAGCAGAGAGAAGCCCCCATGAAAAAACAGTCATCCAAAGGAAGATGGTTATGACGAAGATTCTGGCAACAGCCACCAGGGGAGCGGACCTGGGCTCCAGGGCAGTGATCAGTGTGCCCTTACTGTCTACAGCCTGCTGTTTCCCCTTTGCGGGGGTTTCTTCCAGTCCTGGACACAGTTTGGTGGATCAACCATTGCTCCACACCACAGCCCCCCTACCATTATTCCCAGTGACCCACTTAGGGACCTTGAGATTCCCTGTCCCCACAACTCTTGCCCCCCATGGATCTGGAGACCCTTCTTCTCAAAGGAAGAAACAGCACAACACATGTCCCGCTGAACAGAGATTGTCCAGGCAAGAAGAGCCACACCTGGCAGGGGTGACCCTGACCATCAAGAGGAGGTAGGGCTGCTGTCACCCAGTGGGGCAGGGAGAGAAGCTGCATGCAGGCGGTCCCCTCAGCCATCTCTTCATATTCTTTTTGCCTGATTTTGATGGCAAATAGACAAAATGCAGCAACCCTGGGGGAGAAGGGCCTGGTGACCTGAGGCTCGGACCCCCAGGGATGAGGGTCTGGATCACAACGAGAAGAGGGTGACTAGGTGAGGGCGAGTGGATCTAGACTGACTAGGAGAGGAGGCTGACCGGGAGCGTCCCATGCAGCTCCAAGGCCAGCTACAGCCGCAGGGAATGTAGTTTGAGCCCCTGGCCTTAGCTGAGCTTCTCTCACGGGAATTCTGGAGGAACTTCTCCCCAGACTTCAGCAAAGCATAGGTCTGTGGTACGGGGATGGTGCCAGGCGCTGTGACGCCTCACACAGATCCCTTTCCAGGAACGAGTAATTACCACTTCATTGTTCTGAGCGGGGATTGCGTCACCTCCCTCCCAGGGTGGCTCACAGTCCTGGCTGGATCCAGGGGAGGGTGTTAAAGCCCCGTGCTGCCTTCCCCGCACAGACTGGCCGAGGCCTTTGCTGGGTCTGTGTCACAGCTCAACCTCCCCGTGGCCAATCCTGCTTCCTTTGCTTCTGCGGGGGAAGATCCACAGAGCACCCTCTAGTAAATGCCCTGCCGCCTCACCTCAGTCTGCAACCGCCCCTACCCAGGGAAGCCGTTCAGGGATCCGCAGGTAACTGGACTGCGAGGCCAGGCCGAAGGGGCTGTTGGGAGGGTGTGACACATGTGCTCCTGAGGGTCATAGTTTGAGGCAGGCCACAAGAGACAGAGTTTCAGGTCAGGCACACCTGGGCTCAGTCTGTGTGGTTGAAGGGGCTGGTCAGTGTCCTTGGTGCTCATAGGTTATTAGGACGTGTCTTCCCCCACCAGTGATGGGTAGTAAGGAGGGCACGTATTGCATGGTGCACTGGGTGTTGTACACAACTAATGAATCATTGAGCTTTACATCGGAAACCGGGGATGTACTGTATGGTGACTAACATAATATAATAAAAAAACATTAAAAAATAAAATAAAAAGCAGTTTCCCCGGGGTGGGGGGAAGGACGTGTCTTCCCCAAAATCTCAGTTTCTTATAACCCCTGACCAATGTTTTATTCATGGGTGTATCTTAACCATAGTGTTACCTGTTACCAATTTCCAGCCCTGTCACCTCCTGCAAGGATGAATTCATGAACTCCGCATTGTTTGAGATGGACCCTATCGTCTAGAGTCATGGAATCACCCCAAGATCCGTGGGCATACGCAGCGCGGCCACATTGACACTGGTGCCTCACAAGGCCCAGGCCCTCTGGGTAAGAGACAGGGTGGCCTCCCGCCCTGCAGCCTCCGCCCCAGCCGCGTGCCAGCGCTCAGGACCTGCGGGGTGAGAGGCACGCCCCACTGCTGAGCAGAAATTACAGACCGTGCCTTGTCTCTCAGTTGTTGGCAGTGTCAAAAGAATTTATTTCAAATCTGCTTAAGACTGTGATAAAACTCAGGTTTTCCAAAAGGCAATACACAAAGTTCAACCAACCCCCAAAGACCAGAAAACACAGTGTTTCCAATTCAAAAAATACAAACGCGTGTGGGTACCAATACAAAAATTAGAAAAAAGTTGCTTTCCTCCCCACCTCCCCAACACCCCCCTCCCCCCCTCCCCGTGTTTCCAGTGGGACATGAACACCAACGGGACCAGGAGCTGCCACCAGATACCAACAACTCTCACAGGAAGTGGATGCGATGGTGGGGGAGGGGAGGGAGAAAACGGGGAAAGAAAGGCAGGGACATGGAAGTTCTGTGGACAGTCAAAACAAGGACACAAACTTTTTAAATTCCTTTTGCCAACGTTAAATCTCTCATGCTTAATACACAGTTCAGTGGGAAAGCAGCAATTCTACATCATGCATTTAACTTCTTCTGCTTGCTCACTCTGCACTTCCTCTTGGTGCTGAGGAAGCCGGGGGCTTAGGATGCCCAGTCACCAGGTGTGGGAGGAACTGGAAAGGTCCGGCCCTGGGCTGGGCTCTCACTCAAAGGACACCCGCCATGTTTCCGCTTCCGCAGCCACGAGCAGTCACTTCCAAACCTGAAGTCTGTTTTTTGGACTCTCCTCAGAGCCTGCCTGAGGGCCTGGCCTGATGAGTGGTGCCCACCTTGCTGGGGTCTTCCCCAGGACTCGGGTGGGCAGCCTGCACCCTCCATGAGCTGCACTCTTTGAGAGAAGAGTGATGCCTCCAGACGAGACTCCTGTAAGGTCTCAACTCCCAACCCAACTGACGTCAACCTCATTCACTGAGGGGGGGGGGAGAGAAAGCCGGGAACCCCCCCCCACCCTTAGCAGGTAGTACAAGTGGAGTCCCAGGGCTGTGATGACCACCCAGCAGGTGTCTCCCACCCTACTCTTAGATACTGGTTCTCACAGCTGCTCCCCTGCTGACATCTTGGGAGACAATGGAGTTACACTATGGGTCAGGGGACACCTTAGATATTAGAACTTAAGGTGACCGAGGAGGCAGAAAGGCAGGTTAACCTCTTTCCAGGTTTTATGGGGACTAACAATGAGAATGCTGATACGCAGCCTGTTTACAGCACTTTGTACAGAAAGTACCATTAAAACAGGCCTCACTGGCAATGGGAACATTTGCGTGTTGTGTTGCTTTGTATGGTTATGTGAAGCCTATTTTAAATGTCAGTTTTCCCTCCTCAAGGCCAGGCAGCAGTGTAATAAATACATGCTCCTGGTCCTAAGAGGCTTGGATGGAAGACACTGTCTGAGACACTGTCTGTGGTCAGAGAACATTCTGGAAAGTCACCACACGGGCTTGATTCGCTGAATGGGAACCAGTAGCCTAGACTCAATGGATGAAAGACTATATATATTTTTTCCCTTAAAAAATGTTATTCTGAATCCTCTCAATATATCAGAGGAGGTAGGTTAGTATGACTCGTTCCATTTTCGGGTGGGGATACAGAGGCACGGAAAGATTTAAGACGTTTGCCCACACGCATGCCCTGAGCCAATATCAGAGCCAGGTTAAAAAGAGATGAGTTTCTAAGGGCTGAACTTGGTGTGTGATCAACACATCCTACCCCAACCTAGTCTTACCTATTTTACGGTCCACTGAAAGTGAAAGCCACCAGGATCTTGTTCTCACCAAGGAGAGCTTGCCAAGGAATGTGATCCCTGAACACAGCTACTGGCTTACTTGCAAAAGTGGAGATTTCCCGGAATCAGCATAAGCCTTAAATACCTTCTAAGGAGATCTGATTCCATTTTAAAACCAGATAAAGGTCACAAATCCATTAAGGAGTTCCCGTTGCTTCCAGTCAAACGTGGCCAAGGAAAAAGAAGGTAACAAGTTTTGCCCTCTAGGAATGGGGGTGTGGTGTGGGGGGCCTCTGCAGGAGATACAAAGTGAGACCTGACAGCTTGGCTGCTGCTTCTGGTTCACCCCGTCTTCCCCTACCTTCCCCAGCCGGTGGAACACTGCAGACCTATGGAAAATCCTGGACTTGGGTGTTGAGATGAAGGCCCACAGCCTCGTGATACAGGCTTTCTGTCTGACACTGAGGTGGGTGCTTACACGTCACACTGCATACGGACATATGACAAACCAGTAGCATAACTTTGTGATTCTCAGACCAGGGTGTCCCCCAGGGGACAGTTGGCAATGTCTGTAGACACTCAATTGTCACAGCGAACCTGGGTTGCTACTGGCATCTCGTGGGTCAAGGCTGAGGGTATTGCTAGCCACCCTCCCGAGCACAGGAGAGCCCACAACGGTAAGAGTTACCCACCCCAAAACGTCAGTAGAGCTGAAGTTGAGGCACCTGGCATCATCCATGCACCTTGTAGTACTGTTTTCCAGCATTCACATGCCGAGCCCCCCCAGGGCTCTTCCCTACCCTCACTCTCTCACCATGAGCAGGTGGCCTCGGGACGGACCAGCAACAGCTTTGTGTAAGAGCTGCTGAAACACGCCTTCACAGGGGCCCAAGCCTTTCGCTTGCAACCAGAATTAAGGCTACAATGCAAATATCCCCAGAAGAAGGACACATAGAACCTGTGTTCTGCTCCTTTCCTGAGAGTGCTCTGGGGGACAGAGGGGCGGGGAGGCATTCCCGGGTGCCACGAGCAAGGAGGATGGGCCTGTGGCCATGGCCCCTGGTGAGCTACGGTTCTTCCCCAGGCTCACTCCCCATCCTCCTCCCTCTCAACGGGCACGGGGCGCCCGAGGGTGCTGTCACAACTACAGAGTTCACACAGGGCTGAAGATTCAGCCTAGAACTATATACAGTTTCATAGTTTTCAGGTCAGTTACCTTGTGGGTCAGGATTACTAATGTCCACTCTAATTAGAATCATTATCTTCCCGAACTGGACAGAGAGGGGGAAGCAGGGCTGTGTGTGATACCTTACCTTGGTTTGACTTAGGAGCTAGGATGCTATGCAGTGAGTTGCTATTGGACAGTTTTAAAAAGGATTAATTCTAAAAGGAAAGGCATACACTTTGACCAAACTTGCTCACTAGCAAAGAACAAACTGCAGAATTAGGTGAAGGAGGCATTATTTACAAGGCAATGGAACTTGACATTTTAAGTTACTTTGAATTCCTTTCTCACTGAAACTGCTCGATAGACAAACACCGAGTTATTCCTCAGCCAGCCCAACAAAAGCATCGTCTTGATATAATTTTATGTACAAAAATGCCACCACGTTCGTTGGAAAGGGACAGGGAGTTCGATGGCGGATGAGAAACCCGTGACCCGTCGCCTCTACTCCGAACCCCAGGGGCTTCCGGGGAGGGTGACGTAAAGCCATGGGCTGTTGATGATTCCTTCTTCGTTGGCTAATCCCTCAAAAACACAGGTGTGTGGCACGGACCTGCCTTCTCTCTTCAGTCCGTTCTTGTCCCTGAAAGGTGTTTTGTGCTGAGGACAGGAGAGGTGGCTGAAGGACAGCCTGAGATGGTCCTGGGATGGGCCGTATTGCTTCTGGGCTCCTGGAGGAGTCGGCAAAGGTAGAAAGGTGCCTGCCCCGGGCACTCACAGGGCCTCCTGGGGCTGGGGACTGCTGCAAAAGTGGGGGTGGGGGAGTTCTGGCAGCTTCCTTCTGGAAAATCACCTTGTATTTCCGAAAGAGATCCCCCCATTGTGGGACCTTCCCTTCTCCCTGTTCCAGTCTCCCTCTGACCTAGGCGCTGGCTGTCCTGAGGGTGTCACCAAGGCCACCTGAGCTTGAGCAGCTCCTCTCCAGCGATCCAGAGCCAGGGCCAGCTTCGGGGGTTCTGGATGCTTCCCAGCCTTTCATCCGGACCCCATGGCAGAAAGTCACCGCCGTCTTCCCAACCACACTTACTCCTGGTGTCACTCCCAGGGCGCTGCTCCTTCTTCTCCCACAGCCGATACACCTGGACCCACGGGCCACGCTTCATCCGTCCCAGGAAGGCCGTGGCTCCTCTGCGTCTTTTGGAATCCTCCCCACCTTCCAAGCTGAGTCCACCCGGAGCTATGGCTAAGGAGTGAAACCAAAGGCAAGTGGAAGCAAAGAGGAGAGAGGCAGCTGCCAGGAAGACAGGTGGCAGCCTGGGGCCCAGGCGGGACCTCCCTGGCAGCTGGGGGGATCTGGCAGAGCTCCGGGACAGGACAAGGAGCGCCCCTGTGCACCCAGGGAACCACGCAGCAAGCGGAGAACGAAGAGGCAAGACCTCAGCTCCCCTGGCAGGTGGGTGCCAGGACCGGGGCACGGAGGCTTCGACAGCACCAAGCAGCTTCTGAAGGCCCCGGGCAGCTGGCCTAGCGGCCACACCTGCCCACAAGGCAGGGACAAGGCAGCTTGCGGTCCAAGGGCGCGGGCTCTGAGGTAGGATTGTCGGATCTGCTGCTAGGGGCAGGGTCTACACAGCATTGGCCGGGGTGACTCAGAAAGCACAGGCAGCATCTGAACAAGCAGGTAGAACCGAGTCAACACAGTTGCTGCCGGTTTACCGGCTAAGTTTTATAAAAATCCAATTCAGCAAGTGGACAAAATAAAATGCTTGATAAAATATATTCTT